>NW_027118835.1:0-173962 GCF_037176765.1 Anolis sagrei
TAGATGTCATGGGGAGGGGATGCTCTCAGGGGACCCCCCCCCCCAATTCTGTGTTCTAGAATCTCTTCCCCCATGCTCTCAGGGACCCCCCCCCCCAATTTCTGTGTCCAGAACTCCCCCCCTCTCCTTCCCCAAGGCTTGTAGGAGAGGTTGCAAAGGGGCCTCTCAATCTAAGGAGATGTCATGGGGAGGGGATGCTCTCAGGGACCCCCCCCCCCAATTCTGTGTTCTAGAATCTCTTCCCCCATGCTCTCAGGGACCCCCCCCCAATTTCTGTGTCACAACCCCCCTCCCCTTTCCCCAAGGCTTGTAGGAGAGGTTGCAAAGGGCCTCTCAATCTAAGGAGATGTCATGGGGAGGGGATGCTCTCAGGGACCCCCCCCCCCCAATTCTGTGTTCTAGAATCTCTTCCCCCATGCTCTCAGGGACCCCCCCCCAATTTCTGTGTCCCAGAACTCCCCCCTCCCCTTCCCCAAGGCTTGTAGGAGAGGTTGCAAAGGGCCTCTCAATCTAAGGAGATGTCATGGGGAGGGGATGCTCTCAGGGACCCCCCCCCCCCAATTCTGTGTTCTAGAATCTCTTCCCCATGCTCTCAGGACCCCCCCCCCAATTTCTGTGTCCCAGACTCCCCCCTCCTCCTTTCCCCAAGGCTTGTAGGAGAGGTTGCAAAGGGCCTCTCAATCTAGGAGATTCATGGGGAGGGGATGCTCTCAGGGACCCCCCCCCCCAATTCTGTGTTCTAGAATCTCTTCCCCCATGCTCTCAGGGACCCCCCCCCCCCAATTTCTGTGTCACAACCCCCCCTCCCCTTTCCCAAGGCTTGTAGGAGAGGTTGCAAAGGGCCTCTCAATCTAAGGAGATGTCATGGGGAGGGGATGCTCTCAGGGACCCCCCCCCCCCAATTCTGTGTTCTAGAATCTCTTCCCCCATGCTCTCAGGGACCCCCCCCCCCAATTTCTGTGTCCCAGAACTCCCCCCTCTCCTTCCCCAAGGCTTGTAGGAGAGGTTGCAAAGGGCCTCTCAATCTAAGGAGATGTCATGGGGAGGGGATGCTCTCAGGGACCCCCCCCCCCAATTCTGTGTTCTAGAATCTCTTCCCCCATGCTCTCAGGGACCCCCCCCCCCAATTTCTGTGTCCCAGAACTCCCCCTCTCCTTCCCCAGGCTTGTAGGAGAGGTTGCAAAGGGCCTCTCAATCTAAGGAGATGTCATGGGGAGGGGATGCTCTCAGGGACCCCCCCCCCCCCAATTCTGTGTTCTAGAATCTCTTCCCCCATGCTCTCAGGGACCCCCCCCCCCAATTTCTGTGTCCCAGAACTCCCCCCCTCTCCTTCCCCAAGGCTTGTAGGAGAGGTTGCAAAGGGCCTCTCAATCTAAGGAGATGTCATGGGGAGGGGATGCTCTCAGGGACCCCCCCCCCCCAATTCTGTGTTCTAGAATCTCTTCCCCATGCTCTCAGGGACCCCCCCCCCAATTTCTGTGTCCAGAACTCCCCCCTCTCCTTCCCCAAGGCTTGTAGGAGAGGTTGCAAAGGGCCTCTCAATCTAAGGAGATGTCATGGGGAGGGGATGCTCTCAGGGACCCCCCCCCCCAATTCTGTGTTCTAGAATCTCTTCCCCCATGCTCTCAGGGACCCCCCCCCCCAATTTCTGTGTCCCAGAACTCCCCCTCTCCTTCCCCAAGGCTTGTAGGAGAGGTTGCAAAGGGCCTCTCAATCTAAGGAGATGTCATGGGGAGGGGATGCTCTCAGGACCCCCCCCCCCCAATTCTGTGTTCTAGAATCTCTTCCGCCCATGCTCTCAGGGACCCCCCCCCCCAATTTCTGTGTCACAACCCCCCCTCCCCTTTCCCCAAGGCTTGTAGGAGAGGTTGCAAAGGGCCTCTCAATCTAAGGAGATGTCATGGGGAGGGGATGCTCTCAGGGACCCCCCCCCCCCAATTCTGTGTTCTAGAATCTCTTCCCCCATGCTCTCAGGGACCCCCCCCCCCAATTTCTGTGTCCCAGACTCCCCCCTCTCCTTCCCCAAGGCTTGTAGGAGAGGTTGCAAAGGGCCTCTCAATCTAAGGAGATGTCATGGGGAGGGGATGCTCTCAGGGACCCCCCCCCCCCAATTCTGTGTTCTAGAATCTCTTCCCCCATGCTCTCAGGGACCCCCCCCCCAATTTCTGTGTCCCAGAACTCCCCCCTCTCCTTCCCCAAGGCTTGTAGGAGAGGTTGCAAAGGGCCTCTCAATCTAAGGAGATGTCATGGGGAGGGGATGCTCTCAGGACCCCCCCCCCCAATTCTGTGTTCTAGAATCTCTTCCCCCATGCTCTCAGGGACCCCCCCCCCCAATTTCTGTGTCCAGAACTCCCCCCTCTCCTTCCCCAAGGCTTGTAGGAGAGGTTGCAAAGGGCCTCTCAATCTAAGGAGATGTCATGGGGAGGGGATGCTCTCAGGGACCCCCCCCCCCCAATTCTGTGTTCTAGAATCTCTTCCCCCATGCTCTCAGGGACCCCCCCCCCCAATTTCTGTGTCCCAGAACTCCCCCCTCTCCTTCCCCAAGGCTTGTAGGAGAGGTTGCAAAGGGGCCTCTCAATCTAAGGAGATGTCATGGGGAGGGGATGCTCTCAGGGACCCCCCCCCCAATTCTGTGTTCTAGAATCTCTTCCCCCATGCTCTCAGGGACCCCCCCCCCCCAATTTCTGTGTCCCAGAACTCCCCCCTCTCCTTCCCCAAGGCTTGTAGGAGAGGTTGCAAAGGGCCTCTCAATCTAAGGAGATGTCATGGGGAGGGATGCTCTCAGGGACCCCCCCCCCCAATTCTGTGTTCTAGAATCTCTTCCCCCATGCTCTCAGGGACCCCCCCCCCAATTTCTGTGTCACAACCCCCCTCCCCTTTCCCCAAGGCTTGTAGGAGAGGTTGCAAAGGGCCTCTCAATCTAAGGAGATGTCATGGGGAGGGGATGCTCTCAGGGACCCCCCCCCCCAATTCTGTGTTCTAGAATCTCTTCCCCCATGCTCCCAGGGACCCCCCCCCCAATTTCTGTGTCCCAGAACTCCCCCCTCTCCCTTCCCCAAGGCTTGTAGGAGAGGTTGCAAAGGGCCTCTCAATCTAAGGAGATGTCATGGGGAGGGGATGCTCTCAGGGACCCCCCCCCCCCAATTCTGTGTTCTAGAATCTCTTCCCCCATGCTCTCAGGGACCCCCCCCCCCCAATTTCTGTGTCACAACCCCCCTCCCCTTTCCCCAAGGCTTGTAGGAGAGGTTGCAAAGGGCCTCTCAATCTAAGGAGATGTCATGGGGAGGGGATGCTCTCAGGGACCCCCCCCCCCCCAATTCTGTGTTCTAGAATCTCTTCCCCCATGCTCTCAGGGACCCCCCCCCCCCAATTTCTGTGTCCCAGAACTCCCCCCTCTCCTTCCCCAAGGCTTGTAGGAGAGGTTGCAAAGGGCCTCTCAATCTAAGGAGATGTCATGGGGAGGGGATGCTCTCAGGGACCCCCCCCCCCCAATTCTGTGTTCTAGAATCTCTTCCCCCATGCTCTCAGGGGACCCCCCCCCCCCAATTTCTGTGTCCCAGAACTCCCCCCTCTCCTTCCCCAAGGCTTGTAGGAGAGGTTGCAAAGGGCCTCTCAATCTAAGGAGATGTCATGGGGAGGGGATGCTCTCAGGGACCCCCCCCCCCAATTCTGTGTTCTAGAATCTCTTCCCCCATGCTCTCAGGGACCCCCCCCCCAATTTCTGTGTCACAACCCCCCTCCCCTTTCCCCAAGGCTTGTAGGAGAGGTTGCAAAGGGCCTCTCAATCTAAGGAGATGTCATGGGGAGGGGATGCTCTCAGGGACCCCCCCCCCCCCAATTCTGTGTTCTAGAATCTCTTCCCCATGCTCTCAGGACCCCCCCCCCCCCAATTTCTGTGTCCCAGAACTCCCCCCCTCTCCTTCCCCAAGGCTTGTAGGAGAGGTTGCAAAGGGCCTCTCAATCTAAGGAGATGTCATGGGGAGGGGATGCTCTCAGGGACCCCCCCCCCCCAATTCTGTGTTCTAGAATCTCTTCCCCCATGCTCTCAGGGACCCCCCCCCCCCAATTTCTGTGTCCCAGAACTCCCCCCTCTCCTTCCCCAAGGCTTGTAGGAGAGGTTGCAAAGGGCCTCTCAATCTAAGGAGATGTCATGGGGAGGGGATGCTCTCAGGGACCCCCCCCCCAATTCTGTGTTCTAGAATCTCTTCCCCCATGCTCTCAGGGACCCCCCCCCCAATTTCTGTGTCCCAGAACTCCCCCCTCTCCTTCCCCAAGGCTTGTAGGAGAGGTTGCAAAGGGCCTCTCAATCTAAGGAGATGTCATGGGAGGGGATGCTCTCAGGGACCCCCCCCCCAATTCTGTGTTCTAGAATCTCTTCCCCCATGCTCAGGGACCCCCCCCCCCCCAATTTCTGTGTCCACAACCCCCTCCCCTTTCCCCAAGGCTTGTAGGAGAGGTTGCAAAGGGCCTCTCAATCTAAGGAGATGTCATGGGGAGGGGATGCTCTCAGGGACCCCCCCCCCCAATTCTGTGTTCTAGAATCTCTTCCCCATGCTCTCAGGACCCCCCCCCCCAATTTCTGTGTCACAACCCCCCTCCCCTTTCCCAAGGCTTGTAGGAGAGGTTGCAAAGGGCCTCTCAATCTAAGGAGATGTCATGGGGAGGGGATGCTCTCAGGGACCCCCCCCCCCAATTCTGTGTTCTAGAATCTCTTCCCCATGCTCTCAGGGACCCCCCCCCCCCCCAATTTCTGTGTCCCCAGAACTCCCCCCTCTCCTTCCCCAAGGCTTGTAGGAGAGGTTGCAAAGGGCCTCTCAATCTAAGGAGATGTCATGGGGAGGGGATGCTCTCAGGGACCCCCCCCCCCCCAATTCTGTGTTCTAGAATCTCTTCCCCCATGCTCTCAGGGACCCCCCCCCCCCAATTTCTGTGTCCCAGAACTCCCCCCCTCTCCTTCCCCAAGGCTTGTAGGAGAGGTTGCAAAGGGCCTCTGAATCCAAGGAGATGTCATGGGGAGGGATGCTCTCAGGGACCCCCCCCCCCCAATTCTGTGTTCTAGAATCTCTTCCCCCATGCTCTCAGGGACCCCCCCCCCCAATTTCTGTGTCCCAGAACTCCCCCCTCTCCTTCCCCAAGGCTTGTAGGAGAGGTTGCAAAGGGCCTCTCAATCTAAGGAGATGTCATGGGGAGGGGATGCTCTCAGGGACCCCCCCCCCAATTCTGTGTTCTAGAATCTCTTCCACCATGCTCTCAGGGACCCCCCCCCCCAATTTCTGTGTCCCAGAACTCCCCCCTCTCCTTCCCCAAGGCTTGTAGGAGAGGTTGCAAAGGGCCTCTCAATCTAAGGAGATGTCATGGGGAGGGGATGCTCTCAGGGACCCCCCCCCCCAATTCTGTGTTCTAGAATCTCTTCCCCCATGCTCTCAGGGACCCCCCCCCCAATTTCTGTGTCCCAGAACTCCCCCCTCTCCTTCCCCAAGGCTTGTAGGAGAGGTTGCAAAGGGCCTCTCAATCTAAGGAGATGTCATGGGGAGGGGATGCTCTCAGGGACCCCCCCCCCCCAATTCTGTGTTCTAGAATCTCTTCCCCCATGCTCTCAGGGACCCCCCCCCCAATTTCTGTGTCCAGAACTCCCCCCTCTCCTTCCCCAAGGCTTGTAGGAGAGGTTGCAAAGGGCCTCTCAATCTAAGGAGATGTCATGGGGAGGGGATGCTCTCAGGGACCCCCCCCCCCAATTCTGTGTTCTAGAATCTCTTCCACCATGCTCTCAGGGACCCCCCCCCCAATTTCTGTGTCCCAGAACTCCCCCCTCTCCTTCCCCAAGGCTTGTAGGAGAGGTTGCAAAGGGCCTCTCAATCTAAGGAGATGTCATGGGGAGGGGATGCTCTCAGGGACCCCCCCCCCCCAATTCTGTGTTCTAGAATCTCTTCCCCCATGCTCTCAGGGACCCCCCCCCCCCCAATTTCTGTGTCACAACCCCCCCTCCCCTTTCCCCAAGGCTTGTAGGAGAGGTTGCAAAGGGCCTCTCAATCTAAGGAGATGTCATGGGGAGGGGATGCTCTCAGGGACCCCCCCCCCCAATTCTGTGTTCTAGAATCTCTTCCCCCATGCTCTCAGGGACCCCCCCCCCCCCAATTTCTGTGTCCCAGAACTCCCCCCTCTCCTTCCCCAAGGCTTGTAGGAGAGGTTGCAAAGGGCCTCTCAATCTAAGGAGATGTCATGGGGAGGGGATGCTCTCAGGGACCCCCCCCCCCAATTCTGTGTTCTAGAATCTCTTCCCCATGCTCTCAGGGACCCCCCCCCCCAATTTCTGTGTCACAACCCCCCTCCCCTTTCCCCAAGGCTTGTAGGAGAGGTTGCAAAGGGCCTCTCAATCTAAGGAGATGTCATGGGGAGGGGATGCTCTCAGGGACCCCCCCCCCCCAATTCTGTGTTCTAGAATCTCTTCCCCCATGCTCTCAGGGACCCCCCCCCCCCCAATTTCTGTGTCCCAGAACTCCCCCCTCTCCTTCCCCAAGGCTTGTAGGAGAGGTTGCAAAGGGCCTCTCAATCTAAGGAGATGTCATGGGGAGGGGATGCTCTCAGGGACCCCCCCCCCCCCAATTCTGTGTTCTAGAATCTCTTCCCCCATGCTCTCAGGGACCCCCCCCCCAATTTCTGTGTCACAACCCCCCTCCCTTTCCCCAAGGCTTGTAGGAGAGGTTGCAAAGGGCCTCTCAATCTAAGGAGATGTCATGGGGAGGGGATGCTCTCAGGGACCCCCCCCCCCAATTCTGTGTTCTAGAATCTCTTCCCCCATGCTCTCAGGGACCCCCCCCCAATTCTGTGTTCTAGAATCTCTTCCCCCATGCTCTCAGGGACCCCCCCCCCCAATTTCTGTGTCCCAGAACTCCCCCCTCTCCTTCCCCAAGGCTTGTAGGAGAGGTTGCAAAGGGCCTCTCAATCTAAGGAGATGTCATGGGGAGGGGATGCTCTCAGGGACCCCCCCCCCCAATTCTGTGTTCTAGAATCTCTTCCCCCATGCTCTCAGGGACCCCCCCCCCCAATTTCTGTGTCCCAGAACTCCCCCCTCTCCTTCCCCAAGGCTTGTAGGAGAGGTTGCAAAGGGCCTCTCAATCTAAGGAGATGTCATGGGGAGGGGATGCTCTCAGGGACCCCCCCCCCAATTCTGTGTTCTAGAATCTCTTCCCCCATGCTCTCAGGGACCCCCCCCCCAATTTCTGTGTCCCAGAACTCCCCCCTCTCCTTCCCCAAGGCTTGTAGGAGAGGTTGCAAAGGGCCTCTCAATCTAAGGAGATGTCATGGGGAGGGGATGCTCTCAGGGACCCCCCCCCCAATTCTGTGTTCTAGAATCTCTTCCCCCATGCTCTCAGGGACCCCCCCCCCCAATTTCTGTGTCCCAGAACTCCCCCCTCTCCTTCCCCAAGGCTTGTAGGAGAGGTTGCAAAGGGCCTCTCAATCTAAGGAGATGTCATGGGGAGGGGATGCTCTCAGGGACCCCCCCCCCCAATTCTGTGTTCTAGAATCTCTTCCCCCATGCTCTCAGGGACCCCCCCCCCCAATTTCTGTGTCCCAGAACTCCCCCCCTCTCCTTCCCCAAGGCTTGTAGGAGAGGTTGCAAAGGGCCTCTCAATCTAAGGAGTAGGGGATGCTCTCAGGGACCCCCCCCCCAATTCTGTGTTCTAGAATCTCTTCCCCCATGCTCTCAGGGACCCCCCCCCCCCAATTCTGTGTTCTAGAATCTCTTCCCCCATGCTCTCAGGGACCCCCCCCCCAATTCTGTGTTCTAGAATCTCTTCCCCCATGCTCTCAGGGACCCCCCCCCCAATTCTGTGTTCTAGAATCTCTTCCCCCATGCTCTCAGGGACCCCACCCCCCAATTTCTGTGTCCCAGAACTCCCCCTCTCCTTCCCCCAAGGCTTGTAGGAGAGGTTGCAAAGGGCCTCTCAATCTAAGAGATGTCACTGGGGAGGGGATGCTCTCAGGGACCCCCCCCCCCAATTCTGTGTTCTAGAATCTCTTCCCCCATGCTCTCAGGGACCCCCCCCCCCAATTCTGTGTCCCAGAACTCCCCCTCTCCTTCCCCAAGGCTTGTAGGAGAGGTTGCAAAGGGCCTCTCAATCTAAGGAGATGTCATGGGGAGGGGATGCTCTCAGGGACCCCCCCCCCAATTCTGTGTTCTAGAATCTCTTCCCCCATGCTCTCAGGGACCCCCCCCCCCCAATTTCTGTGTCCCAGAACTCCCCCTCTCCTTCCCCAAGGCTTGTAGGAGAGGTTGCAAAGGGCCTCTCAATCTAAGGAGATGTCATGGGGAGGGGATGCTCTCAGGGACCCCCCCCCCAATTCTGTGTTCTAGAATCTCTTCCCCCATGCTCTCAGGGACCCCCCCCCCCAATTTCTGTGTCCCAGAACTCCCCCCTCTCCTTCCCCAAGGCTTGTAGGAGAGGTTGCAAAGGGCCTCTCAATCTAAGGAGATGTCATGGGGAGGGGATGCTCTCAGGGACCCCCCCCCCCAATTCTGTGTTCTAGAATCTCTTCCCCCATGCTCTCAGGGACCCCCCCCCCAATTTCTGTGTCCCAGAACTCCCCCCTCTCCTTCCCCAAGGCTTGTAGGAGAGGTTGCAAAGGGCCTCTCAATCTAAGGAGATGTCATGGGGAGGGGATGCTCTCAGGGACCCCCCCCCCCAATTCTGTGTTCTAGAATCTCTTCCCCATGCTCTCAGGGACCCCCCCCCCCCAATTTCTGTGTCACAACCCCCCCTCCCTTTCCCCAAGGCTTGTAGGAGAGGTTGCAAAGGGCCTCTCAATCTAAGGAGATGTCATGGGGAGGGGATGCTCTCAGGGACCCCCCCCCCCAATTCTGTGTTCTAGAATCTCTTCCCCCATGCTCTCAGGGACCCCCCCCCCCAATTTCTGTGTCCCAGAACTCCCCCCTCTCCTTCCCCAAGGCTTGTAGGAGAGGTTGCAAAGGGCCTCTCAATCTAAGGAGATGTCATGGGGAGGGGATGCTCTCAGGGACCCCCCCCCCCAATTCTGTGTTCTAGAATCTCTTCCCCCATGCTCTCAGGGACCCCCCCCCCCAATTTCTGTGTCCCAGAACTCCCCCCTCTCCTTCCCCAAGGCTTGTAGGAGAGGTTGCAAAGGGCCTCTCAATCTAAGGAGATGTCATGGGGAGGGGATGCTCTCAGGGACCCCCCCCCCCAATTCTGTGTTCTAGAATCTCTTCCCCCATGCTCTCAGGGACCCCCCCCCCCAATTTCTGTGTCCCAGAACTCCCCCCTCTCCTTCCCCAAGGCTTGTAGGAGAGGTTGCAAAGGGCCTCTCAATCTAAGGAGATGTCATGGGGAGGGGATGCTCTCAGGGACCCCCCCCCCCAATTCTGTGTTCTAGAATCTCTTCCCCCATGCTCTCAGGGACCCCCCCCCCCCAATTTCTGTGTCCCAGAACTCCCCCCTCTCCTTCCCCAAGGCTTGTAGGAGAGGTTGCAAAGGGCCTCTCAATCTAAGGAGATGTCATGGGGAGGGGATGCTCTCAGGGACCCCCCCCCCCAATTCTGTGTTCTAGAATCTCTTCCCCATGCTCTCAGGGACCCCCCCCCCAATTTCTGTGTCCCAGAACTCCCCCTCTCCTTCCCCAAGGCTTGTAGGAGAGGTTGCAAAGGGCCTCTCAATCTAAGGAGATGTCATGGGGAGGGGATGCTCTCAGGGACCCCCCCCCCCAATTCTGTGTTCTAGAATCTCTTCCCCATGCTCTCAGGGACCCCCCCCCCCAATTTCTGTGTCACAGAACTCCCCCCTCTCCTTCCCCAAGGCTTGTAGGAGAGGTTGCAAAGGGCCTCTCAATCTAAGGAGATGTCATGGGGAGGGGATGCTCTCAGGGACCCCCCCCCCCAATTCTGTGTTCTAGAATCTCTTCCCCCATGCTCTCAGGGACCCCCCCCCCCAATTTCTGTGTCACAGAACTCCCCCTCCCTTTCCCCAAGGCTTGTAGGAGAGGTTGCAAAGGGCCTCTCAATCTAAGGAGATGTCATGGGGAGGGGATGCTCTCAGGGACCCCCCCCCCCAATTCTGTGTTCTAGAATCTCTTCCCCCATGCTCTCAGGGACCCCCCCCCCAATTTCTGTGTCCCAGAACTCCCCCTCTCCTTCCCCAAGGCTTGTAGGAGAGGTTGCAAAGGGCCTCTCAATCTAAGGAGATGTCATGGGGAGGGGATGCTCTCAGGGACCCCCCCCCCCAATTCTGTGTTCTAGAATCTCTTCCCCCATGCTCTCAGGGACCCCCCCCCCCTAATTTCTGTGTCACAACCCCCCTCCCCTTTCCCCAAGGCTTGTAGGAGAGGTTGCAAAGGGCCTCTCAATCTAAGGAGATGTCATGGGGAGGGGATGCTCTCAGGGACCCCCCCCCCAATTCTGTGTTCTAGAATCTCTTCCCCCATGCTCTCAGGGACCCCCCCCCCAATTTCTGTGTCCCAGAACTCCCCCCTCTCCTTCCCCAAGGCTTGTAGGAGAGGTTGCAAAGGGCCTCTCAATCTAAGGAGATGTCATGGGGAGGGGATGCTCTCAGGGACCCCCCCCCCCAATTCTGTGTTCTAGAATCTCTTCCCCCATGCTCTCAGGGACCCCCCCCCAATTTCTGTGTCACAACCCCCCTCCCCTTTCCCCAAGGCTTGTAGGAGAGGTTGCAAAGGGCCTCTCAATCTAAGGAGATGTCATGGGGAGGGGATGCTCTCAGGGACCCCCCCCCCCCAATTCTGTGTTCTAGAATCTCTTCCCCCATGCTCTCAGGGACCCCCCCCCAATTTCTGTGTCACAGAACTCCCCCCTCCTCCTTCCCCAAGGCTTGTAGGAGAGGTTGCAAAGGGCCTCTCAATCTAAGGAGATGTCATGGGGAGGGGATGCTCTCAGGGACCCCCCCCCCCAATTCTGTGTTCTAGAATCTCTTCCCCCATGCTCTCAGGGACCCCCCCCCAATTTCTGTGTCTAGAACTCCCCCTCTCCTTCCCCAAGGCTTGTAGGAGAGGTTGCAAAGGGCCTCTCAATCTAAGGAGATGTCATGGGGAGGGGATGCTCTCAGGGACCCCCCCCCCCAATTCTGTGTTCTAGAATCTCTTCCACCATGCTCTCAGGGACCCCCCCCCCAATTTCTGTGTCCAGAACTCCCCCTCTCCTTCCCCAAGGCTTGTAGGAGAGGTTGCAAAGGGCCTCTCAATCTAAGGAGATGTCATGGGGAGGGGATGCTCTCAGGGACCCCCCCCCCAATTCTGTGTTCTAGAATCTCTTCCACCATGCTCTCAGGGACCCCCCCCCCAATTTCTGTGTCCCAGAACTCCCCCCTCTCCTTCCCAAGGCTTGTAGGAGAGGTTGCAAAGGGCCTCTCAATCTAAGGAGATGTCATGGGGAGGGGATGCTCTCAGGGACCCCCCCCCCCAATTCTGTGTTCTAGAATCTCTTCCACCATGCTCTCAGGGACCCCCCCCCCAATTTCTGTGTCCCAGAACTCCCCCCTCTCCTTCCCCAAGGCTTGTAGGAGAGGTTGCAAAGGGCCTCTCAATCTAAGGAGATGTCATGGGGAGGGGATGCTCTCAGGGACCCCCCCCCCAATTCTGTGTTCTAGAATCTCTTCCACCATGCTCTCAGGGACCCCCCCCCCAATTTCTGTGTCCCAGAACTCCCCCCTCTCCTTCCCCAAGGCTTGTAGGAGAGGTTGCAAAGGGCCTCTCAATCTAAGGAGATGTCATGGGGAGGGGATGCTCTCAGGGACCCCCCCCCCCAATTCTGTGTTCTAGAATCTCTTCCACCATGCTCTCAGGACCCCCCCCCCAATTTCTGTGTCCCAGAACTCCCCCCTCTCCTTCCCCAAGGCTTGTAGGAGAGGTTGCAAAGGGCCTCTCAATCTAAGGAGATGTCATGGGGAGGGGATGCTCTCAGGGACCCCCCCCCAATTCTGTGTTCTAGAATCTCTTCCACCATGCTCTCAGGGACCCCCCCCCCAATTTCTGTGTCTAGAACTCCCCCCTCTCCTTCCCCAAGGCTTGTAGGAGAGGTTGCAAAGGGCCTCTCAATCTAAGGAGATGTCATGGGAGGGGATGCTCTCAGGGACCCCCCCCCCAATTCTGTGTTCTAGAATCTCTTCCCCATGCTCTCAGGGACCCCCCCCCCAATTTCTGTGTCCCAGAACTCCCCCCTCTCCTTCCCCAAGGCTTGTAGGAGAGGTTGCAAAGGGCCTCTCAATCTAAGGAGATGTCATGGGGAGGGGATGCTCTCAGGGACCCCCCCCCCAATTCTGTGTTCTAGAATCTCTTCCACCATGCTCTCAGGGACCCCCCCCCCAATTTCTGTGTCCCAGAACTCCCCCCTCTCCTTCCCCAAGGCTTGTAGGAGAGGTTGCAAAGGGCCTCTCAATCTAAGGAGATGTCATGGGGAGGGGATGCTCTCAGGGACCCCCCCCCCAATTCTGTGTTCTAGAATCTCTTCCACCATGCTCTCAGGGACCCCCCCCCCAATTTCTGTGTCCCAGAACTCCCCCCTCTCCTTCCCCAAGGCTTGTAGGAGAGGTTGCAAAGGGCCTCTCAATCTAAGGAGATGTCATGGGGAGGGGATGCTCTCAGGGACCCCCCCCCAATTCTGTGTTCTAGAATCTCTTCCACCATGCTCTCAGGGACCCCCCCCCCAATTTCTGTGTCCCAGAACTCCCCCCTCTCCTTCCCCAAGGCTTGTAGGAGAGGTTGCAAAGGGCCTCTCAATCTAAGGAGATGTCATGGGGAGGGGATGCTCTCAGGGACCCCCCCCCCAATTCTGTGTTCTAGAATCTCTTCCCCCATGCTCTCAGGGACCCCCCCCCAATTTCTGTGTCCCAGAACTCCCCCCTCTCCTTCCCCAAGGCTTGTAGGAGAGGTTGCAAAGGGCCTCTCAATCTAAGGAGATGTCATGGGGAGGGGATGCTCTCAGGGACCCCCCCCCCAATTCTGTGTTCTAGAATCTCTTCCACCATGCTCTCAGGGACCCCCCCCCCAATTTCTGTGTCCCAGAACTCCCCCCTCTCCTTCCCCAAGGCTTGTAGGAGAGGTTGCAAAGGGCCTCTCAATCTAAGGAGATGTCATGGGGAGGGGATGCTCTCAGGGACCCCCCCCCCAATTCTGTGTTCTAGAATCTCTTCCACCATGCTCTCAGGGACCCCCCCCCAATTTCTGTGTCCCAGAACTCCCCCCTCTCCTTCCCCAAGGCTTGTAGGAGAGGTTGCAAAGGGCCTCTCAATCTAAGGAGATGTCATGGGGAGGGGATGCTCTCAGGGACCCCCCCCCCCAATTCTGTGTTCTAGAATCTCTTCCACCATGCTCTCAGGGACCCCCCCCCCAATTTCTGTGTCCCAGAACTCCCCCCTCTCCTTCCCCAAGGCTTGTAGGAGAGGTTGCAAAGGGCCTCTCAATCTAAGGAGATGTCATGGGGAGGGGATGCTCTCAGGGACCCCCCCCCCAATTCTGTGTTCTAGAATCTCTTCCACCATGCTCTCAGGGACCCCCCCCCCAATTTCTGTGTCCCAGAACTCCCCCCTCTCCTTCCCCAAGGCTTGTAGGAGAGGTTGCAAAGGGCCTCTCAATCTAAGGAGATGTCATGGGGAGGGGATGCTCTCAGGGACCCCCCCCCCAATTCTGTGTTCTAGAATCTCTTCCACCATGCTCTCAGGGACCCCCCCCCCAATTTCTGTGTCCCAGAACTCCCCCCTCTCCTTCCCCAAGGCTTGTAGGAGAGGTTGCAAAGGGCCTCTCAATCTAAGGAGATGTCATGGGGAGGGGATGCTCTCAGGGACCCCCCCCCAATTCTGTGTTCTAGAATCTCTTCCCCCATGCTCTCAGGGACCCCCCCCCCCAATTTCTGTGTCCCAGAACTCCCCCCTCTCCTTCCCCAAGGCTTGTAGGAGAGGTTGCAAAGGGCCTCTCAATCTAAGGAGATGTCATGGGGAGGGGATGCTCTCAGGGACCCCCCCCCCCAATTCTGTGTTCTAGAATCTCTTCCCCCATGCTCTCAGGGACCCCCCCCCCAATTTCTGTGTCCCAGAACTCCCCCCTCTCCTTCCCCAAGGCTTGTAGGAGAGGTTGCAAAGGGCCTCTCAATCTAAGGAGATGTCATGGGGAGGGGATGCTCTCAGGGACCCCCCCCCCCAATTCTGTGTTCTAGAATCTCTTCCCCCATGCTCTCAGGGACCCCCCCCCCAATTTCTGTGTCCCAGAACTCCCCCTCTCCTTCCCCAAGGCTTGTAGGAGAGGTTGCAAAGGGCCTCTCAATCTAAGGAGATGTCATGGGGAGGGGATGCTCTCAGGGACCCCCCCCCCCAATTCTGTGTTCTAGAATCTCTTCCCCCATGCTCTCAGGGACCCCCCCCCCAATTTCTGTGTCCCAGAACTCCCCCCTCTCCTTCCCCAAGGCTTGTAGGAGAGGTTGCAAAGGGCCTCTCAATCTAAGGAGATGTCATGGGGAGGGGATGCTCTCAGGGACCCCCCCCCCAATTCTGTGTTCTAGAATCTCTTCCCCCATGCTCTCAGGGACCCCCCCCCCAATTCTGTGTTCTAGAACTCCCCCCTCTCCTTCCCCAAGGCTTGGAGGAGAGGTTGCAAAGGGCCTCTCAATCTAAGGAGATGTCATGGGGAGGGGATGCTCTCAGGGACCCCCCCCCCCAATTCTGTGTTCTAGAATCTCTTCCCCCATGCTCTCAGGGACCCCCCCCCCCAATTCTGTGTTCTAGAACTCCCCCCTCTCCTTCCCCAAGGCTTGTAGGAGAGGTTGCAAAGGGCCTCTCAATCTAAGGAGATGTCATGGGGAGGGGATGCTCTCAGGGACCCCCCCCCCAATTCTGTGTTCTAGAATCTCTTCCCCCATGCTCTCAGGGACCCCCCCCCCAATTTCTGTGTCCCAGAACTCCCCCCTCTCCTTCCCCAAGGCTTGTAGGAGAGGTTGCAAAGGGCCTCTCAATCTAAGGAGATGTCATGGGGAGGGGATGCTCTCAGGGACCCCCCCCCCCAATTCTGTGTTCTAGAATCTCTTCCCCCATGCTCTCAGGGACCCCCCCCCCAATTTCTGTGTCCCAGAACTCCCCCCTCTCCTTCCCCAAGGCTTGTAGGAGAGGTTGCAAAGGGCCTCTCAATCTAAGGAGATGTCATGGGGAGGGGATGCTCTCAGGGACCCCCCCCCCAATTCTGTGTTCTAGAATCTCTTCCCCCATGCTCTCAGGGACCCCCCCCCCAATTTCTGTGTCCCAGAACTCCCCCCTCTCCTTCCCCAAGGCTTGTAGGAGAGGTTGCAAAGGGCCTCTCAATCTAAGGAGATGTCATGGGGAGGGGATGCTCTCAGGGACCCCCCCCCCAATTCTGTGTTCTAGAATCTCTTCCCCCATGCTCTCAGGGACCCCCCCCCCAATTTCTGTGTCCCAGAACTCCCCCCTCTCCTTCCCCAAGGCTTGTAGGAGAGGTTGCAAAGGGCCTCTCAATCTAAGGAGATGTCATGGGGAGGGGATGCTCTCAGGGACCCCCCCCCCCAATTCTGTGTTCTAGAATCTCTTCCCCCATGCTCTCAGGGACCCCCCCCCCCCAATTTCTGTGTCCCAGAACTCCCCCCTCTCCTTCCCCAAGGCTTGTAGGAGAGGTTGCAAAGGGCCTCTCAATCTAAGGAGATGTCATGGGGAGGGGATGCTCTCAGGGACCCCCCCCCCAATTCTGTGTTCTAGAATCTCTTCCCCCATGCTCTCAGGGACCCCCCCCCCAATTTCTGTGTCACAGAACCCCCCTCTCCCTTTCCCCAAGGCTTGTAGGAGAGGTTGCAAAGGGCCTCTCAATCTAAGGAGATGTCATGGGGAGGGGATGCTCTCAGGGACCCCCCCCCCCAATTCTGTGTTCTAGAATCTCTTCCCCCATGCTCTCAGGGACCCCCCCCCCAATTTCTGTGTCACAAACCCCCCTCCCCTTTCCCCAAGGCTTGTAGGAGAGGTTGCAAAGGGCCTCTCAATCTAAGGAGATGTCATGGGGAGGGGATGCTCTCAGGGACCCCCCCCCCAATTCTGTGTTCTAGAATCTCTTCCCCCATGCTCTCAGGGACCCCCCCCCCAATTTCTGTGTCACAACCCCCCTCCCCTTTCCCCAAGGCTTGTAGGAGAGGTTGCAAAGGGCCTCTCAATCTAAGGAGATGTCATGGGGAGGGGATGCTCTCAGGGACCCCCCCCCAATTCTGTGTTCTAGAATCTCTTCCCCCATGCTCTCAGGGACCCCCCCCCCAATTTCTGTGTCCCAGAACTCCCCCCTCTCCTTCCCCAATAGAGGTTGCAAAGGGCCTCTCAATCTAAGGAGATGTCATGGGAGGGGATGCTCTCAGGGACCCCCCCCCCCCCAATTCTGTGTTCTAGAATCTCTTCCCCCATGCTCTCAGGGACCCCCCCCCCCCCAATTTCTGTGTCCCAGAACTCCCCCCTCTCCTTCCCCAAGGCTTGTAGGAGAGGTTGCAAAGGGCCTCTCAATCTAAGGAGATGTCATGGGGAGGGGATGCTCTCAGGGACCCCCCCCCCCAATTCTGTGTTCTAGAATCTCTTCCCCCATGCTCTCAGGGACCCCCCCCCCAATTTCTGTGTCCCAGAACTCCCCCCTCTCCTTCCCCAAGGCTTGTAGGAGAGGTTGCAAAGGGCCTCTCAATCTAAGGAGATGTCATGGGGAGGGGATGCTCTCAGGGACCCCCCCCCAATTCTGTGTTCTAGAATCTCTTCCCCCATGCTCTCAGGGACCCCCCCCCCCAATTCTGTGTTCTAGAACTCCCCCCTCTCCTTCCCCAAGGCTTGGAGGAGAGGTTGCAAAGGGCCTCTCAATCTAAGGAGATGTCATGGGGAGGGGATGCTCTCAGGGACCCCCCCCCCCAATTCTGTGTTCTAGAATCTCTTCCCCCATGCTCTCAGGGACCCCCCCCCCCAATTTCTGTGTCCCAGAACTCCCCCCTCTCCTTCCCCAAGGCTTGTAGGAGAGGTTGCAAAGGGCCTCTCAATCTAAGGAGATGTCATGGGGAGGGGATGCTCTCAGGGACCCCCCCCCCAATTCTGTGTTCTAGAATCTCTTCCCCCATGCTCTCAGGGACCCCCCCCCCCAATTTCTGTGTCCCAGAACTCCCCCCTCTCCTTCCCCAAGGCTTGTAGGAGAGGTTGCAAAGGGCCTCTCAATCTAAGGAGATGTCATGGGGAGGGGATGCTCTCAGGGACCCCCCCCCCCAATTCTGTGTTCTAGAATCTCTTCCCCCATGCTCTCAGGGACCCCCCCCCCCAATTTCTGTGTCACAACCCCCCTCCCCTTTCCCCAAGGCTTGTAGGAGAGGTTGCAAAGGGCCTCTCAATCTAAGGAGATGTCATGGGGAGGGGATGCTCTCAGGGACCCCCCCCCCCAATTCTGTGTTCTAGAATCTCTTCCCCCATGCTCTCAGGGACCCCCCCCCCCCAATTTCTGTGTCACAACCCCCCTCCCCTTTCCCCAAGGCTTGTAGGAGAGGTTGCAAAGGGCCTCTCAATCTAAGGAGATGTCATGGGGAGGGGATGCTCTCAGGGACCCCATCCCCCCCATTTCTGTGTTCTAGAATCTCTTCCCCCATGCTCTCAGGGACCCCCCCCCCAATTTCTGTGTCACAACCCCCCTCCCCTTTCCCCAAGGCTTGTAGGAGAGGTTGCAAAGGGCCTCTCAATCTAAGGAGATGTCATGGGGAGGGGATGCTCTCAGGGACCCCCCCCCCCCCAATTCTGTGTTCTAGAATCTCTTCCCCCATGCTCTCAGGGACCCCCCCCCCAATTTCTGTGTCCCAGAACTCCCCCCTCTCCTTCCCCAAGGCTTGTAGGAGAGGTTGCAAAGGGCCTCTCAATCTAAGGAGATGTCATGGGGAGGGGATGCTCTCAGGGACCCCCCCCCCCAATTCTGTGTTCTAGAATCTCTTCCCCCATGCTCTCAGGGACCCCCCCCCCAATTTCTGTGTCCCAGAACTCCCCCCTCTCCTTCCCCAAGGCTTGTAGGAGAGGTTGCAAAGGGCCTCTCAATCTAAGGAGATGTCATGGGAGGGGATGCTCTCAGGGACCCCCCCCCCCCCAATTCTGTGTTCTAGAATCTCTTCCCCCATGCTCTCAGGGACCCCCCCCCCCAATTTCTGTGTCCCAGAACTCCCCCCTCTCCTTCCCCAAGGCTTGTAGGAGAGGTTGCAAAGGGCCTCTCAATCTAAGGAGATGTCATGGGGAGGGGATGCTCTCAGGGACCCCCCCCCCAATTCTGTGTTCTAGAATCTCTTCCCCCATGCTCTCAGGGACCCCCCCCCCCAATTTCTGTGTCCCAGAACTCCCCCCTCTCCTTCCCCAAGGCTTGTAGGAGAGGTTGCAAAGGGCCTCTGAATCCAAGGAGATGTCATGGGGAGGGGATGCTCTCAGGGACCCCCCCCCCCCAATTCTGTGTTCTAGAATCTCTTCCCCCATGCTCTCAGGGACCCCCCCCCCCAATTTCTGTGTCACAACCCCCCTCCCCTTTCCCCAAGGCTTGTAGGAGAGGTTGCAAAGGGCCTCTCAATCTAAGGAGATGTCATGGGGAGGGGATGCTCTCAGGGACCCCCCCCCCCCAATTCTGTGTTCTAGAATCTCTTCCCCCATGCTCTCAGGGACCCCCCCCCCAATTTCTGTGTCCCAGAACTCCCCCCTCTCCTTCCCCAAGGCTTGTAGGAGAGGTTGCAAAGGGCCTCTCAATCTAAGGAGATGTCATGGGGAGGGGATGCTCTCAGGGACCCCCCCCCCCAATTCTGTGTTCTAGAATCTCTTCCCCCATGCTCTCAGGGACCCCCCCCCCAATTTCTGTGTCCCAGAACTCCCCCCTCTCCTTCCCCAAGGCTTGTAGGAGAGGTTGCAAAGGGCCTCTCAATCTAAGGAGATGTCATGGGGAGGGGATGCTCTCAGGGACCCCCCCCCCCCAATTCTGTGTTCTAGAATCTCTTCCCCCATGCTCTCAGGGACCCCCCCCCCAATTTCTGTGTCCCAGAACTCCCCCCTCTCCTTCCCAAGGCTTGTAGGAGAGGTTGCAAAGGGCCTCTGAATCCAAGGAGATGTCATGGGGAGGGGATGCTCTCAGGGACCCCCCCCCCCCAATTCTGTGTTCTAGAATCTCTTCCCCCATGCTCTCAGGGACCCCCCCCCCCCAATTTCTGTGTCACAACCCCCCTCCCCTTTTCCCAAGGCTTGTAGGAGAGGTTGCAAAGGGCCTCTCAATCTAAGGAGATGTCATGGGGAGGGGATGCTCTCAGGGACCCCCCCCCCCAATTCTGTGTTCTAGAATCTCTTCCCCCATGCTCTCAGGGACCCCCCCCCCCCAATTTCTGTGTCACAACCCCCCTCCCCTTTCCCCAAGGCTTGTAGGAGAGGTTGCAAAGGGCCTCTCAATCTAAGGAGATGTCATGGGGAGGGGATGCTCTCAGGGACCCCCCCCCCCAATTCTGTGTTCTAGAATCTCTTCCCCCATGCTCTCAGGGACCCCCCCCCCCCAATTTCTGTGTCACAACCCCCCTCCCCTTTCCCCAAGGCTTGTAGGAGAGGTTGCAAAGGGCCTCTCAATCTAAGGAGATGTCATGGGGAGGGGATGCTCTCAGGGACCCCCCCCCCCAATTCTGTGTTCTAGAATCTCTTCCCCCATGCTCTCAGGGACCCCCCCCCAATTTCTGTGTCACAACCCCCCTCCCCTTTCCCCAAGGCTTGTAGGAGAGGTTGCAAAGGGCCTCTCAATCTAAGGAGATGTCATGGGGAGGGGATGCTCTCAGGGACCCCCCCCCCCAATTCTGTGTTCTAGAATCTCTTCCACCATGCTCTCAGGGACCCCCCCCCCAATTTCTGTGTCCCAGAACTCCCCCCTCTCCTTCCCCAAGGCTTGTAGGAGAGGTTGCAAAGGGCCTCTCAATCTAAGGAGATGTCATGGGGAGGGGATGCTCTCAGGGACCCCCCCCCCCCCAATTCTGTGTTCTAGAATCTCTTCCCCCATGCTCTCAGGGACCCCCCCCCCAATTTCTGTGTCCCAGAACTCCCCCCTCTCCTTCCCCAAGGCTTGTAGGAGAGGTTGCAAAGGGCCTCTCAATCTAAGGAGATGTCATGGGGAGGGGATGCTCTCAGGGACCCCCCCCCCCCAATTCTGTGTTCTAGAATCTCTTCCCCCATGCTCTCAGGGACCCCCCCCCAATTCTGTGTTCTAGAATCTCTTCCCCCCCCCCTTTCCCCAAGTCTTGGTGGAGAGGTTGCAAAGGACACCCCCTCCCAACCCAATGCTGTGGGATGAGCAGGCTTGGATTGGCTCTGCATGGCTGCTGCCAGGGATGATGATGATGATGATGATGATGATGATGATGATGATGATGATAATAATAATAACAATGGGATAATCATGGGATGTTATTGGAAGCCCCCCAGGAGCAGGGCAGGGCCTCCTTGTACCTGCTTTGAGCTCGGGGGGGGGGGTGGGGGAAGCAGAGAATTATTCTGGGTGTTGTGTGGTTTTGGGGCTGGATGACCATGTTGTAGTAGCATTTTCTCCTGACGTTTCGCCTCAGGCCCCTTCCTTTTCCTTTTCCCTTTCCTTTTCCGTTTAAGCGGTTGAGGGGGGAAAGGAAGGGGTCTGAGGTTTTTGTTTTTGTTTTTGTCATGTCAGGAGTGACTCCTGGTGTGAGAGAATTGGCCGTCTGCAAGGACGTTGCCCAGGGGACGCCCGGATGATTTGATGTTTTTTTATCATCCTTGTGGGAGGCTTCTCTCATGTCTCCTTTGCATGAGGAGCTGGAGCTGATAGAGGGAGCTCATCCGCCTCTCCCCGGATTCGAACCTGCGACCTGTCGGTCTTCAGTCCTGCCGGCACAGGGATTTAACCCACTGCGCCACCGGGGGCTACCGGGGCTTGAGGTGAAATGTCAGGGGAAAATGCTACTACAACAGGGCCATATTATTATTATTATTATTATTATTATTATTATTATTTCACTTACTTATACCCCGCCCTTCTCACCCCGGGGGGGGGGGGGGACTCAGGGCGGCTTACAGAGGAGGCACAATTAGATGCCCAAATCAATTGACAAGCAATACAAAATACAAACAGTTCAACAATTAAATTAAAACATCAATGCATAATAAACAATAAAACAATCTCATAAATAAATAAGACAATCTCATGCTCAGGGTTCAGAGTCCATATATCCATTCCATTCCATTTGTCCTTGTCCATCGTCAGATCCTTAGGTTAGTTGTCAGAATGACCAAAGGCTTGGTCCCACACCCATGTCTAATAATAATAATAATAATAATAATAATAGGAATGGGATAATCGTGGAATGTTATTGGAAGCCCCCCAGGAACAGGGCATGGCCTCCTTGTACCTGCATCTGGTTTGCACTTTATGCTCAGGAGGAGAACGCAGGGAATTATTTGGGGTGTTGTGTGGCTTCCGGGCTGGATGGCCAATGTGTTCCAGCAGCATTTTCTCCTGACGTTTCGCCTCAGGCTCCTTCATTTCCCTTTTCCCTTTGCTTTTCCACTTAAGTGGCTGAGGGGGAAAAGGAAGGGGCCTGAGGTGAAACATCAGGAGAAAATAATAATAATAATAATAATAATAATAATAATAATCTTTATTTATACCCCACCAGCATCTCCCTGAAGGGGACTCGGGGCGGCTTACATGAGGCCGAGCCGCAAAATACATTACAGCAAAATACAAAGTAAAACCCAAAACAACTTAGGAATACAGTAAAGCAAAGCAAAATAAAACCAAATGAAATAATGCAATGAAAAATCAATTAAAATGCTTCTATGACACAGTGGCCATGCTGCCCAGAAACCACACACAACAGCCCAGTGATTCCAGTTGTCAAAGCCCTCGACAAGAGGATATTATTATCAATAGTAACAGCAATAATAATAATAGGAAGTTATAAGGTTTTTTGGGCTATATGACCATGTTCTAGAGGCATTCTCTCCTGACGTTTCGCCTGCATCTATGGCAAGCATCCTCAGAGGTTGTGAGGTCTGTTGGAAGTAGGACAATGGGTTTATATATCTGTGGAATAATGACCAGGGTGGGACAAAGAACTCTTGTCTGCTGGAGCTAGGTGGGAATGTGTTGTTGTAGGTTTTTTGGGCTATATGGCCATGTTCTAGAGGCATTCTCTCCTGATGTTTTGCCTGCATCTATGGCAAGCATCCTCAGAGGGAGTGAGGTCTGTTGGAAGTAGGAAAAAGGGTTTATATATCTGTAGAATAATGACCAGGGTGGGACAAAGGACTCTTGTCTGCTGGAACTAGGTGGGAATGTTTCAACTGACCACCTTGATTAGCATATAATGCCCTGGCAGTGCCTGGGGCAAACTTTTGTTGAGAGGTGATTAGATGTCCTTGTTTGTTTCCTCTCTGTTGTTGTGCTGTTCTAATTTTAAAAATTAAAAAAACTCTAAAATCACAACAGCACAACAACAGAGAGGAAACAAACAAGGACATCTAATCACCTCTCGACAAAGGATTGCTCCAGGCACTGCCAGGCAATCAAATGCTAATCAAGGTGGTCAGTTGAAACATTCCCACTTAGCTCCAGCAGACAAGAGTCCTTTGTCCCACCCTGGTCATTCCACAGATATATAAGACCTCACTACCTCTGAGGATGCTTGCAGGCAAAATGTCAGGAGAGAATGCCTCCAGAACATGGCCATATATCCCGAAAAAACCTACAACAACCCAGTGATTCCGGCCATGAAAGCCTTCGACAATACAACAATAATAAGAGTTTCTCTTGAGTCCCAGAGTGAGGAAAAGGGACGGGAAAGGTTGTCCAGGAACCCTAGTGCTGGGGAGGAGCCCCAAAGGCCACCTAGTCCCACCCTTCCCACCTTCCAGGCCAAGAGCCCACCACTCAGGGTCACCTGGGCTTTGGGACGGGGCTGTGGTCCGCCTGCCATGTTTCTGACCGTTCTTCTCAATGGGCTTCTCCTTTGAAAAATCTGCACTGTCCAAGGATTGCAGCCCAGCATCCCTGGCTTAGCGAGTGCTAGGAGAGTCCTGGGATTTGTAGTTCGGCCGCACCTTTGTCCTCCTTTGCCAAAGAGGGTTGGCACCTCTGCAAAGTACAGCAAACTCCCTTGGCTCCACAGCACCGAACCTATTGCTTTATTCAGTTACGATGCACCAGTGGAAAGGCGTTTTTGCATTGCACCGCCTCAGGAAAAAATACATCCTATTATTATTATTATTATTATTATTATTATTATTATTTATACACCACCACCATCTCCTCGATGGGGACTCAGGGCGGCTTACGTGAGGCCGAGCCCAAACAATAAGTTACAGCAAAATAAAAACGAAAACAATAAACAACATCATAGTAAAACATATGAATGCATAACAATATAAAATTACAGTAAACACAATCACAGTGACAACGGGCAGGCTACATGTAATGATTAGAAGAAAAACTAATTAAAAACTGATTAAAAACTCGGGTGAGATAAAGAGGAAGCAGGTTATTTGCAGAGGGGGGGCTCATTAAAATGGGAGTTGTGGAATATCCTCCTCAAACAGTTCTTGTGGGTTTTTTGGGCTATATGGCCATGTTCTAGAGGCATTCTCTCCTGACGTTTCGCCTGCATCTATGGCAAGCATCCTCAGAGGGAGTGAAGTTTGTTGGAAGTAGGAAAAATGGGTTTATATATCTGTGGAATGATGACCAGGGTGGGACAAAGGACTCTTGTCTGCTGGAGCTAGGTGGGAATGTCTCAACTGACCACCTCTGAGGTACTCTCACAACCACCATGTCAGACTACACAGAGAAGCCAATGCAATACACAAGAAGTATGTGGACAATGTCAACAGAAAGGAGGAAAGACCTCACCTCTGAGGAAGCCTGCCATAGATGCAGGCGAAACGTCAGGAGAAATGCTTCTAGAACATGGCCATATAGCCCGAAAAAACCCACAAGAACTGAGTGATTCCAGCCATGAAAGCCTTCGACAATACATTTATCCTCCTCAAAGCTTAAAATCCCGCTCTCCTCATCTGATGGGCACCGGAAATAACCAAAGGCAATACAAAGAAAGCAGATTGCCATGGAACATAACCCTAAAATTACGTACCTTACAAAAACTAAACCTGAAACGGGGACAGTAAGGCCCTGAATAAAATCCCACACAATAATAATAATAATTAATAATAATAATAATGGGTTGTTGTAGGTTTTTTCGGGCTATATGACCATGTTCTAGAGGCATTTTCTCCTGACGTTTTGCCTGCATCTATGGCAAGCATCCTCAGAGGTTGGGAGGTCTGTTGGAACTAGGAAAAAGGGATTATATATCTGTGGAATGACCAGGGTGGGACAAAGGACTCTTGTCTGCTGGAGCTAGGTGGGAATGTTTCAACTGACCATCTTGATTAGCATGTGATGGCCTGGCAGTGCCTGGGGGAATCTTTTGTTGAGAGGTGATTAGATGTCCTTGTTTGTTTCCTCTCTGATGAACCAACCTGGACACAGCATTTTATTTGAGATCACAGAAATGCTGGACCACTCTCACAACCTTCATGCCAGGCTACACAGAGAAGCCAATGCAATACACAAGAAGCATGTGGACAATGTCAACAGAAAGGAGGAAACCATGGAAATGAACAACATCTGGCTACCAGTATTAAAAAAACTCAAAAATTAGAACAGCACAACAGAGAGGAAACAAATAAGGGCATCTAATCACCTCTGAACAAAAGTTTGCTCCAGGCACTGTCAGGCCATTATATGCTAATCAAGGTGGTCAGTTGAAACATTCACACCTATTCCCCCTGGTCTGCACTGACTTCATAGAATCATAGACTCCTAGAGTTGGAAGAGACCTCCTGGGCCATCATCCATGCCAAGCAGGAATATTGCATTCAAATCACCCCTGACAGATGGCCATTCAGCCCCTGTTTAAAAGCTTCCAAAGAAGGAGCCTCCACCACACTCCCTCCGGGGCAGAGAGTTCCACTGCTGAACGGCTCTCACAGTCAGGAAGTTCTTCCTAATGTTCAGATGGAATCTCCTCTCTTGTAGTTTGAAGCCATTGCTCCATTGCGTCCTAGTCTCCAAGGAAGCAGAAAACAAGCTTGCTCCCTCCTCCTCCCTGTGGCTTCCTCTCACATATTGATACATGGCTCTCATCAAGTCTCCTCTCAGCCTTCTCTTCTTCAGGCTAGAAAGAAAGTGATTGGATTGGATGACCTTTGGCGGTGCCTTCCAACTCTAGGATTCTGTATCTATCATATCTATCTATCATATCTATCTATCTATCTATCTATCTATCTGTCTTTCTATCTATCTATCTCACAGTCTTGTCTGTTTATCATATCTGTGGCTGGATGGCCATCAGTTGGGAGAGCTTGGGTGGTTTTTTCCCTGCCTGACAGAAAGAAGGGGTTTGGATTGGATGACCTTTGGCGGTCCCTTCCAACTCTAGGATTCTGTGTGTGTGTGTGTGATATATCTATATCTGTATCTATATCTATATGGCTTGTTTATCTATCATATCTATGGCTGGATGGACATCTGTTGGGGGTGATTTGATTATGCTTCTCCTGCCTGGCAGAAAGAAGGGGGTTGGACTGGATGGACTTTGGGCGTCTCTTCCAACTCTAGGATTCTCTATCTATCTATCTATCTATCTATCTATCTCACAGTCTTGTCTATTTATCATATCTATGGCTGGATGGCCATCTGTTGGGAGAGCTTGGATTATGCTTTCCCTGCTTGGCAAAAAGCAGGGGGTTGGATTGGATGGCCTTTGGGTGCCCCTTCCAAGTCTAGGATTCTATGAACTGCAAGGAAATATGTCATGCAATGCCTTTCTTCCTGGTCCAGAGGCCAACCTCAATGTTTGTGTGACCTTCTGGGTCTTCCCTGGGGCTTCCTGAGAACGGGGTCTCTGGGCTTGTGCCCCCCCCCCCCCCCCACTGTGAGGGTTTGCAGTCCATCTTGGTGGCCGCTCCCTCCTCCTTCCTTTGCTGCCCTTCCATTAGTATCAAATGGAAAATTTTCTTTTCTGACCGTCTGCTTCTGGGAAGGGACTGCAATGGCTTCTTAATTCTGCAGGCCCTCTAATTGCATTCTGAGACTGACCTTTTGTATGGCATCCCCATTAGGCACCCAGCCCTCAGTATCCACAGATTTCACCATCCACAATTGGGAAATATTTGAAAGGAGAAGTAATAATTCTGAAAGCAAACCCTGATGTTGCCATTTAATTATGGCACAATATGCACCAGGCCTGGGCCAACTTTGGCCCTCCCTCCAGGTGTTTTGGACTCCAACTCCTACCGGCTGTTAGGAATTGTGGGAGTTGGAGTCCAAAACACCTGGAGGGAGGGCCAAAGTTGGCCCAGGCCTGATATACACAATGAACACCCTTGGGTTGTGG
This sequence comes from Anolis sagrei, assembly GCF_037176765.1. Taxonomy (NCBI): domain Eukaryota; kingdom Metazoa; phylum Chordata; class Lepidosauria; order Squamata; family Anolidae; genus Anolis; species Anolis sagrei. The sequence continues at coordinate 26,438 of NW_027118835.1, forward strand.
TGTTTCCTGGTGCTTTTGCCCCAATTTTACCTTGGGAATGTTTTGAAGAGCGCGCTTTGGAATCCTTTCCCCCTTGTTTTGAAATTTGACTGTTTTCTAGTGTTTTTATGAGTGATGGTCACTCGTTGGCCTGAGAGGTGCCTTGTGTCCACATTTGGTGTCAATTCATCCAGTGGTTTTTGAGTTATGTTAATCCCACAAACGAACATGACATACACACACACACACACACATGCACTAGCCACCCCCGCCACGCATTGCTGTGGCCCAACCTGTGTATATGTGTTTTTGTGTGTATATATGTGTCTATATATATATATATATGGTTTTGCGCTTGTGTTGTAATGTATTTTTGGTGGGTTTTTTTTTTGCTTTTTAAGTCCCTTCTGTTGTGTTTTTCAGTGTTTTTCTGAGTAATGGTCACTCGTTGGCCTGAGAGGTGTCTTGTGGCCAAATTTGGTGTCCATTCGCTCAGTGGTTTTTGAGTTATGTTAATCCCACAAACGAACATTACATTTTTATTTATATAGACTAGCCGTCCCCTGCCAGCGTTGCTGTGGCCCAGTCTGGTGATCTAGAAAATAAAGTAATGAGAAAGTGTTGGTTTCTAATATATGTAATTTCTCTATTGTTGTGTGTAAACAGTTTCTGGGGGTCATAATGCTCTTTGATTGTAGGGGAATTGTAAATCCCAGCGACTACAACTCCCAAATGTCAAGGCCTATTTCCCCCAAACTCCACCAGTGTTCACATTTGGACGTATGGAGTAATAGTTTGGTCCAGATCCTTCCTTGCTTGAGTCCACAGTGCTCTCTGGATGTAGGTGAACTACAACTCCCAGACCCAAGGTCAATGCCGACCAAACCCTTCCAATGTTTTCTGTTGGTCATGGGGGTCCTGTGTGCCAGGTTTAGTTCAATTCCATCATTGGTGGAGTTCAGGATGCTCTTTGATTGTAGGGGAACTATAAATCCCAGCAGCTACAACTCCCAAATGTCAAGATTCTGTTTCCCCCAAACTCCTCCAGTGTTCACATTTGGGCATATTGAGTATTCATGCCAAGTTTGGTCCAGATCTGTCATGCTGCACTCTCTGGATGTAGGTGAACTACAACTCCAAAACCAAAGGACACTGTCCACCAAACCCTCCCAATATTTTCTGTTGGTCATGGGAGAACTGTGTGCCAAGTTTGGTTCAATTGCATCGTTGGTGGGGTTCAGAATGCTCTTTGATTGTAGGTGAACTATAAATCCCAGCAACTACAACTCCCAAATGTCAAGATTCTATTTTCCCCCAAACTCCTCCAGTGTTCACATTTGGGCATATTGAGTATTTATGCCAAGTTTGGTCCAGATCTGTCATGCTGCACTCTCTGGCTGTAGGTGAACTACAACTCCAAAACCAAAGGACACTGCCCAGCAAACCCTCCCAATGTTTTCTGTAGGTCATGGGAGAACTGTGTGCCAAGTTTGGTTCAATTCCATTGTTGGTGGGGTTCCGAATGCTCTTTGATTGTAGGTGTACTATAAATCCCAGCAACTACAACTCCCAAATGACAAAATCATTTTTTTGAGTGATGGTCACTCCTTGGGTTAGTAGGTGCCTTGTGTCCAAATTTGGTGTCAATTTGCCCTGTGGATTTTGAATTCTGTTAATCCCACAAACGAACATTACTTTTCTATTTATATAGATATATATATTTATATAGATATAGCCAGCCCCTGCCACGCATTTCTGTGTCCCAGCCTGTGTATATGTGTGTTTGCGCATGTGTGTGTGTGTCTCTCTCTCTCTCTCTCTCTCTCTCTCTCTCTATATATATATATATATAGATTTGTGCATGTGTTGTAATGTATTTTTTGTGGGGTTTTTGGCTTTTTAAGTTCCTTTCACTGTGTTTTCCAGTGGTTTAATGAGTGATGGTCACTCGTTGGCCTGAGAGGTGTCTTGTGTCCAAATTTGGTGTCCATTCGCCCAGTGGATTTTGAGTTATGTTCATCCCAGAAACAAACATTACATTTCTATTTATATAGATATATACTAGCCAGCCCCTGCCACGCATTTCTGTGGCCCAGCCTGTGTATATGTGTGTTTGTGTTTTTATGTGTGTTTGCGCACGTGTGTGTGTCTATATATATATATATGGTTTTGTGCATGTGTTGTAATGTTTTTTTTTTGGCTTTTTCAGTCTCTTTGTTTGTGTTTTTCAGTGTTTTTTCTGAGTGATGGTCACTCGTTGGCCTGAGAGGTGCATTGTGTCCAAATTTGGTGTCCATTCGCCCAGTGGTTTTTGAGTTCTGTTAATCTCACAAAGGAACAGAACATTTTTATTTACATAGACGTTTGTGCCTGTGTTTGTTCTTTTGATTTTGAATTTGTTGTGCAAATGTAATAAGAATTAATAGGGGGGAAAAAGAAGTGGAAGCATTTGGCTGGGCCTTTGCACCCGGCCTCTTGCCTTTGGAGAAGAGCCTTTGCTTTCCATCCTGATGGGCAGCCTGCTTTCTTCTCCTTGCAAGCCTCTGGGCACGCAGCCTGGCACTCCCCCCTCCCTCCCCCTCCCCCCTTGCAATGCCCACAAGGCCTCCCTCCGGCCAGGCTGGACAAACCCTTTCTCCGTGGTGGTCCTGCTGGTCCAAAGCCTCCCTGTTGGCATGCTGAAATGCAGGCATCTTCCTGCTGCCTTTGGAGAAGGGACTTTGCTTTCTGTCCTGACCAGTTGCCAGCTTCCTCCGCCTCCGCCTTGCAAACCTCTGGCCACTCCAGCCTGCCCCCCCTCCCCCTTCCCTTTGCTGACCCCCAGGTGCCCAGAACTCTCCAGAGACATGGTGTGTGTGTGTGTGTGGGTCCGTTGAATGGGCAGCTGGACAGGCCTTCCTTGCTTGGCCAGGTCCTTGTCTTCTGCTCTTCTTGCCTTTTGTGAGCCTAACGTGCTGGCATCTTGCTGGTCATTGGCATTGGGGAAATCATGGAATCATAGAGTTGGAAGTGACCACATGGGCCTTCCAGTCCAACCCCCTGCCATGCAGGAAAAGCACAATCAAAGCACCCCCAACAAATGGCCATTCAGTCTCTGTTTTAAAGTTTCCAAGGAAGGAGCTCCCACCAGACCCTGAGGCAAGAGTTCCACTGTTGAACAGCTTGTATGGTCAGGAAGTTCTTCCTCATAGAATCATAGAATCCTAGAATCAAAGAGTTGGAAGAGACCTCCTGGGCCATCATCCAGTCCAACCCCATTCTGCCAAGAAGCAAGAATGTTGCATTCAAAGCACCCCTGACAGATAGCCATCCAGCCTCTGTTCAAAAGCTTGTCCCATTGTCCCATTGCGTCCTAGTCTCCAGGGAAGCAGAAAACAAGCTTGCTCCCTCCTCCTCCCTGTGGCTTCCTCTCACATATTTATACGTGGCTATCATATCCCCTCTCAGCCTTCTCTTCTTCGGGCTAAACATGCCCAGCTCCTTAAGCCGCTCCTCATAGGGCTTGTTCTCCAGACCTTTTATCATTTTAGTCACTCTCCTCTGGACACATTCCAGCTTGTCAATATCTCTCTTGAATTGTGGTGCCCAGAATTCCAGGTGTGGTGCCCAGATTCTAGGTGTGGTCTAACCGAAGTGGAATACAGCATGGGGAGCAGGACTTCCCTAGATCTGGACACTAGGCTCCTCTTGATGCAGGCGAAAATCCCATTGGCTTTTCTTGCCACCACATCACATGGCCAGACAGCCTGGACAACTTACAGCAACCTAGTGATTCCGGCCATGAAAGCCTTTGGCAATACATCTTGCTGGGTATTGCCACCTTTGGAGAAGAGCCTTTGCTTTCTGTCTTGACTGCTTTCTCCTCTTCTTCCTCCTTGCAAGCCTATGGGCCCCCAGCCTGGCCCTCCCTCCCTCCTTCTTTCCTTGAGGCCCGGCTAGACCTCTCCTCTGTGGCCCTGATGCCCTGAAGTCTCCCTGTTTGCATTCTTCAAGTGTAGGCAACCTCCTGGGCATTTGCACCCAGCCTGCTGCCTTTGGAGAAGAGCCTTTGCTTTCTGTCTTGACCTGCTATTTCAGAGTTTAAAGTGTGGACATCTTGCTGGGCATCAGCACCTTTGCGTTCTGTCTTGACCAGCTTCCTGCCTGCTTCCTCCTCCTCCTCCTCCTCCTCCTCCTTGCAAGCCACTGCCCACTGCAGCCTGGCATTCCCTCATCCTCACAACCTCTGAAGATGCCTGCCATAGATGCAGGTGAAACATCAGGAGAGGATGCTTCTGGAACATGGCCATGCAACGTAGTGATTCTGGCCATGCAAGCCTTTGGCAATACATCTTGCTGGGCATTGGCACCTTTGGAGAAGAGCCTTTGCTTTCTGTCTTCTGCCTGCCTGCTTTCTCCTCCTCCTCCTTGCAAGCCGCTGCCCTCTGCAGCCTGGCATTCCCTCACCCTCATCACCTCTTAGGATGCCTGCCATAGATGCAGGTGAAACATCAGGAGAGAATGCTTCTGGAACATGGCCATGCAAGCCTTTGGCAATACATCTTGCTGGGCATTGGCACCTTTGGAGAAGAGCCTTTGCTTTCTGTCTTGACTGCTTCCTCCTCCTCCTCCTTGCAAGCCACTGCCCTCTGCAGCCTGGTACTCCCTCACCCTCATCATCTCTGAGGATGCCTGCCATAGATGCAGGTGAAACATCAGGAGAGAATGCTTCTGGAACATGGCCATGCAAGCCTTTGGCAATACATCTTGCTGGGCATTGGCACCTTTGGAGAAGAGCCTTTGCTTTCTGTCTTCTGCCTGCCTGCTTTCTCCTCCTCGTCCTCCTCTTTGCAAGCCACTGCCCTCTGCAGCCTGGCATTCCCTCACCCTCATCACCTCCTAGGATGCCTGCCATAGATGCAGGCGAAACATCAGGAGAGATGGAACATGCCCATGCAACCTAGTGATTCTGGCCATGAAAGTCTTTGAAGATACATCTTGCTGGGCATTGGCACCTTTGGAGAAGAGCCTTTGCTTTCTGTCTTGACTGCTTCCTCCTCCTCCTCCTTGCAAGCCACTGCCCTCTGCAGCCTGGCATTCCCTCACCCTCATCACCTCTTAGGATGCCTGCCATAGATGCAGGTGAAACATCAGGAGAGAATGCTTCTGGAACATGGCCATGCAAGCCTTTGGCAATACATCTTGCTGGGCATTGGCACCTTTGGAGAAGAGCCTTTGCTTTCTGTCTTGACTGCTTCCTCCTCCTCCTCCTTGCAAGCCACTGCCCTCTGCAGCCTGGTACTCCCTCACCCTCATCATCTCTGAGGATGCCTGCCATAGATGCAGGTGAAACATCAGGAGAGAATGCTTCTGGAACATGGCCATGCAAGCCTTTGGCAATACATCTTGCTGGGCATTGGCACCTTTGGAGAAGAGCCTTTGCTTTCTGTCTTGACTGCTTCCTCCTCCTCCTCCTTGCAAGCCACTGCCCTCTGCAGCCTGGTACTCCCTCACCCTCATCATCTCTGAGGATGCCTGCCATAGATGCAGGTGAAACATCAGGAGAGAATGCTTCTGGAACATGGCCATGCAAGCCTTTGGCAATACATCTTGCTGGGCATTGGCACCTTTGGAGAAGAGCCTTTGCTTTCTGTCTTAACTGCTTCCTCCTCCTCCTCCTTGCAAGCCACTGCCCTCTGCAGCCTGGTACTCCCTCACCCTCATCATCTCTGAGGATGCCTGCCATAGATGCAGGTGAAACATCAGGAGAGAATGCTTCTGGAACATGGCCATGCAAGCCTTTGGCAATACATCTTGCTGGGCATTGGCACCTTTGGAGAAGAGCCTTTGCTTTCTGTCTTCTGCCTGCCTGCTTTCTCCTCCTCCTCCTTGCAAGCCGCTGCCCTCTGCAGCCTGGCATTCCCTCACCCTCATCACCTCTTAGGATGCCTGCCATAGATGCAGGTGAAACATCAGGAGAGAATGCTTCTGGAACATGGCCATGCAAGCCTTTGGCAATACATCTTGCTGGGCATTGGCACCTTTGGAGAAGAGCCTTTGCTTTCTGTCTTGACTGCTTCCTCCTCCTCCTCCTTGCAAGCCACTGCCCTCTGCAGCCTGGTACTCCCTCACCCTCATCATCTCTGAGGATGCCTGCCATAGATGCAGGTGAAACATCAGGAGAGAATGCTTCTGGAACATGGCCATGCAAGCCTTTGGCAATACATCTTGCTGGGCATTGGCACCTTTGGAGAAGAGCCTTTGCTTTCTGTCTTCTGCCTGCCTGCTTTCTCCTCCTCGTCCTCCTCTTTGCAAGCCACTGCCCTCTGCAGCCTGGCATTCCCTCACCCTCATCACCTCCTAGGATGCCTGCCATAGATGCAGGTGAAACATCAGGAGAGAATGCTTCTGGAACATGGCCATGCAAGCCTTTGGCAATACATCTTGCTGGGCATTGGCACCTTTGGAGAAGAGCCTTTGCTTTCTGTCTTGACTGCTTCCTCCTCCTCCTCCTTGCAAGCCACTGCCCTCTGCAGCCTGGCATTCCCTCACCCTCATCACCTCTTAGGATGCCTGCCATAGATGCAGGTGAAACATCAGGAGAGAATGCTTCTGGAACATGGCCATGCAAGCCTTTGGCAATACATCTTGCTGGGCATTGGCACCTTTGGAGAAGAGCCTTTGCTTTCTGTCTTGACTGCTTCCTCCTCCTCCTCCTTGCAAGCCACTGCCCTCTGCAGCCTGGTACTCCCTCACCCTCATCATCTCTGAGGATGCCTGCCATAGATGCAGGTGAAACATCAGGAGAGAATGCTTCTGGAACATGGCCATGCAAGCCTTTGGCAATACATCTTGCTGGGCATTGGCACCTTTGGAGAAGAGCCTTTGCTTTCTGTCTTCTGCCTGCCTGCTTTCTCCTCCTCGTCCTCCTCTTTGCAAGCCACTGCCCTCTGCAGCCTGGCATTCCCTCACCCTCATCACCTCCTAGGATGCCTGCCATAGATGCAGGTGAAACATCAGGAGAGAATGCTTCTGGAACATGGCCATGCAAGCCTTTGGCAATACATCTTGCTGGGCATTGGCACCTTTGGAGAAGAGCCTTTGCTTTCTGTCTTGACTGCTTCCTCCTCCTCCTCCTTGCAAGCCACTGCCCTCTGCAGCCTGGCATTCCCTCACCCTCATCACCTCTTAGGATGCCTGCCATAGATGCAGGTGAAACATCAGGAGAGAATGCTTCTGGAACATGGCCATGCAAGCCTTTGGCAATACATCTTGCTGGGCATTGGCACCTTTGGAGAAGAGCCTTTGCTTTCTGTCTTGACTGCTTCCTCCTCCTCCTCCTTGCAAGCCACTGCCCTCTGCAGCCTGGTACTCCCTCACCCTCATCATCTCTGAGGATGCCTGCCATAGATGCAGGTGAAACATCAGGAGAGAATGCTTCTGGAACATGGCCATGCAAGCCTTTGGCAATACATCTTGCTGGGCATTGGCACCTTTGGAGAAGAGCCTTTGCTTTCTGTCTTCTGCCTGCCTGCTTTCTCCTCCTCGTCCTCCTCTTTGCAAGCCACTGCCCTCTGCAGCCTGGCATTCCCTCACCCTCATCACCTCCTAGGATGCCTGCCATAGATGCAGGTGAAACATCAGGAGAGAATGCTTCTGGAACATGGCCATGCAAGCCTTTGGCAATACATCTTGCTGGGCATTGGCACCTTTGGAGAAGAGCCTTTGCTTTCTGTCTTCTGCCTGCCTGCTTTCTCCTCCTCGTCCTCCTCTTTGCAAGCCACTGCCCTCTGCAGCCTGGCATTCCCTCACCCTCATCACCTCTTAGGATGCCTGCTATAGATGCAGGTGAAACATCAGGAGAGAATGCTTCTGGAACATGGCCATGCAAGCCTTTGGCAATACATCTTGCTGGGCATTGGCACCTTTGGAGAAGAGCCTTTGCTTTCTGTCTTGACTGCTTCCTCCTCCTCCTCCTTGCAAGCCACTGCCCTCTGCAGCCTGGTACTCCCTCACCTCATCATCTCTGAGGATGCCTGCCATAGATGCAGGTGAAACATCAGGAGAGAATGCTTCTGGAACATGGCCATGCAAGCCTTTGGCAATACATCTTGCTGGGCATTGGCACCTTTGGAGAAGAGCCTTTGCTTTCTGTCTTCTGCCTGCCTGCTTTCTCCTCCTCGTCCTCCTCTTTGCAAGCCACTGCCCTCTGCAGCCTGGCATTCCCTCACCCTCATCACCTCCTAGGATGCCTGCCATAGATGCAGGCGAAACATCAGGAGAGATGGAACATGCCCATGCAACCTAGTGATTCTGGCCATGAAAGTCTTTGAAGATACATCTTGCTGGGCATTGGCACCTTTGGAGAAGAGCCTTTGCTTTCTGTCTTGACTGCTTTCTCCTCCTCCTAACCCTCCTCCTCCTCCTTGCAAACTGCTGCCCACTGCAGCCTGGCATTCCTCCCTCCATCTTTTGTCTCTCCCATGCCCTGCCCCATAGCTGCCTCCTCCTCCTCTTCCTCCCCCCCCCCCCCCCCCACTTTCCTCCCCTTGGCATTCCTTGCATGAGTGCCTGGAGCCACTTGGAAACAAAAGCCCTTTTGGGGTGGAGCTGGCTTTAGCAGTAGCTGAGAGAGATGCTTGGGGGGGGGGGGGGCTTTGGAGAGGCAGCAGGAAGCGGGTGATGGGGAGGGGTCCACAGTCATTGCCCTTGCCCCTCCAGTCCCCCCCCCCTCCTTCCTTCCTCCGGTTGGGCATCTTTCCCTCAGCCATTGGTGTTTGGGAGATGTGCTGAGCAGAGGCAGTTCCCAAGCCAGCCCAGTGGCGCTCCTGATGCAATGCTCCCTTCCCCCAGCATCCTAGGCAGGCACACGCATGCGCCCTTCTGCTTGCACACACTCATGCACACACACACACACAGAGCAAGGAGTGGTGGGAAGGGCTTGGGAAGATGCGCCCCTGTCATGCCAGGCTCCGGCTGCCATGTTGCGAGTCCATTGCTGTGGAAAATCACGGCCTTTCGTGGGGAAGCGATGGTCTTCTGGGGATGAGTCGTCTCCATGGCAACAGCATCCACCCCTTGGACCGCTTCAGTGCGCAAGAGCGCCAGCAGCCGCCGCATCCTTGGGGTCATGCCCGCCTGGTGCATTGCCCACAGACCCAAGGTGATGGGGGAGCTGTCTTTTTGGAGTGGGGTGTGTGTGTGTGTGTGTTCAGCGCTGTCCCTGTGGGCCTCCCTTGGCTCTGAGTGGCTGCCATGGCTCTGCCGCACGGCCCTGACTGGCTGGATGCGGCTGTTGCCATGAAGGCTTTCAGAGCTGCTCCGAGAAGCAGAACGTGGTGGTGGTGGTGGTGGTGCCAAAGGGGTGCCTCTCGCTGCCGCTCTGGCTAATGCTGCATTTTGCAAAGGAATGTCCCCATCAAGATGCATCATATTGATCCTTTGCAAAAGCAGTGGTGCAAATAGACCAGGCATGGGCCAGCTTGGGCCCTCCTTATGGGTGTTTTGGACTCCAACTCCCACCATTCCTCACAGCTTCAGACCCTTTCCTTTCTCCCTGTTTGTTTGTTTTGAAGGCCAGGCTAGGTACCTTGACCAGCAGCAACTATCATTGCTGAAGCTCATTCACCCCACTGCTGGCACTAGGACAGACATGAGCAAACTTGGTCTCTCCCTCCAGGTGTTTTGGACTCCAACTCCCACCATTCCTCACAGCTTCAGACCCTTTCCTTTCTCCCTGTTTGTTTGTTTTGAAGGCCAGGCTAGGTACTTCAGCCAGCAGCAACTATCATTGCTGAAGCTCATTCACCCCACTGCTGGCACTAGGACAGATATGAGCAAACCTGGGCCCTCCCTCCAGGTGTTTTGGACTCCAACTCCCATCATTCCTCACAGCCTCTGGCCCCTTCCTTCCCCCCTCCCTTTGTGGTTGTTTTGAAGGCCAGGCTAGGTACTTCGGCCAGCAGCAACTGTCATTGCGAAGCTCATTCACCCTACTGCTGGCACTAGAACAGACATGAGCAGACTTGAACCCTCCTTCCAGGTGTTTTGGACTCAAATGCAGAAGACCATAGAGGCACAATGGAAAAACCGGGATAGTTGTATGGAAACATGGAAGTGGTTCTCTCTTATGGTGGCCTTGCGTTGAAAGCCAGGGCCATTCTAGGGTGCGGCAATAGTGTCCGGGTGGAGGGAAGCCCATGTTCCGCTCTCTTCTGCTTTGGTCAGACCTCTTCACCTGGAAGAATAGCCCCGTGTCCAGTTCTGGGTCAGAGGTCTGGAAGCCTTGACTCCTTCTGAGGAGCAGAGAAGAGAGAAGCCTGGAGAAGAGAAGGCAGAGAGAAGGGGACACGAGAGCCATGTTTCAGGATCTGAAAGAATGCCCCATTGAGAGGAAGGGACAAGCTTGTTTTCTGCTATTTATTTGTCGTGTCAGGACAACCAGTCAAATTATATTACATTTCTAACAGAACAAAGCAAACAAACAGAGAAAATACAAATACAAAATGTGTAAGTGTCCTTTGACCAGTCTCTGGCCCCTTGGAGTGCCTCTGGGATTGCCGCAAGGAGGTCCTCCCTGGTGCATCATGTGGCAGGGCTCAGGGTGCATTGCAGCAGGTGGTCAGTGGTTTGCTCTTCTCTGCACTCGCATGCCGAGGATTCCACCCTGTGGCCCCATTTCTTGAGGTTGGCTCTGCATCTCGTGGGGCCAGAGCGCAGTCTGTTCAGGGCCTTCCAAGTCGCCCAGTCTTCTGTGTGCCCAGGGGGGAGTTTCTCATCTGGTATCACCCACGGATTGAGGTTCTGGGTTTGAGCCTGCCACTTTTGGACTCTCACTTGCTGAGGTGTTCCAGCAAGTGTCTCTGTAAATCTTAGAAAACTATTTCTAGATTTAAGTCATTGGCGTGCTGGCTGATACCCAAACAGGGGATGAGCTGGAGATGTCTCTGCCTTGGTCCTTTCACTATTGGCTGCCACTTCCCAGCGGATGTCAGGTGGTGCAATACCGGCTAAGCAGTGCAATTTCTCCAGTGGTGGAGGGCGCAGACACCCCGTGATAATGCGGCATGTCTCATGAAGAGCCACATGTACTGTTTGAGCGTGGTGAGATGTGTTCCACACTGGGCATGCATACTCAGCAGCAGAGTAGCACAGCGCAAGGGCAGATGTCTTCACTGTGTCTGGTTGTGATCCCCAGGTTGTGCCAGGCCGCTTTCGTATGCTATTGTTTCTAGCACCCACTTTTTGCTTGATGTTCAGGCAATGCTTCTTGTAGGTCAGAGCACAGTCCAGAGTGACTCCTCCCAGGTATTTGGGTGTATTGCAATGCCCCAGTGGGATTCCTTCCCAGGTAATCATCCTCAGAGCTTGGGATGTTTGTCTGTTCTTAAGGTGAAAGGCACATGTCTGTGTTTTGGATGGATTAGGGATCAGCTGGTTTTCCCTGTCATAGGCAGTTAGAGCACCTAAAGCTTTGGAGAGCTTCTGTTCAACCATCTCAAAGCTCCCTGCTTGAGTGGTGATGGCACGATCATCAGCATATGTGAAGCTCTCTGTCCCTTCTGGCAGTGGCTGGTCATTTGTGTAGATGTGGAACATGGATGGAGCAAGCACGCTTCCCTGAGGCAGGCCGTTCTTCTGTTTCCACCATCTGCTTCTCTGGCCCTGGAACTCAACAAAAAAGCTCCTGTTTTCTGCTGCTCTGGAGACTAGAAGGACATTGTGGAGCCATGGATTCAAATAGCAGAAGAAGAGACTTCCCAATGACCAGAGCAGTCCGGCAGGAGAATAGGCTGCTGCCTCAGAGTCTGGTGGAGTCTCTTTTCTCTGAAGGTTTTGATAGAGCGAGAGGGCCATCTGACAGGAGGGATTGGATTGTGCTCCCCCCCCCCCCCCCGGTAGAATAAAGGGGGCTGGGCTGGATGGCGCTTGGGGTCTCTTCTCAAGATTTGAGTGCGAGGAACTCTATTCTTCTATTTTTTCTCTCCCTTGGCTTGGCTTTATTTATCCTTTCATGCAGATGGCTCCTTGCCCTGACGTATTGTCGAAGGCTTTCATGGCCGGAATCACTGGGTTGTTGTAGGTTTTTTCGGGCTATATGGCCATGTTCTAGAGGCATTCTCTCCTGACGTTTCGCCTGCATCTATGGCAAGCATCCTCAGAGGTTGTGAGGTCCTGTTGAAGGCTTTCATGGCTGGAATCACTGGGTTGTTGTAGGTTTTTTCGGGCTATATGGCCATGTTCTAGAGGCATTCTCTCCTGACGTTTCGCCTGCATCTATGGCAAGCATCCTCAGAGGTTGTGAGGTCCTGTTGAAGGCTTTCATGGCTGGAATCACTGGGTTGTTGTAGGTTTTTTCGGGCTATATGGCCATGTTCTAGAGGCATTCTCTCCTGACGTTTCGCCTGCATCTATGGCAAGCATCCTCAGAGGTTGTGAGGTCCTGTTGAAGGCTTTCATGGCTGGAATCACTGGGTTGTTGTAGGTTTTTTCGGGCTATATGGCCATGTTCTAGAGGCATTCTCTCCTGACGTTTCGCCTGCATCTATGGCAAGCATCCTCAGAGGTAGTGAGGTCTGTTGGAACTAGAAAAAGGGGTTTATATATCTGTGGAATGATGACCAGGATGGGACAAAGGACTCTTGTCTGCTGGAGGCAGGTGGGAATGTTTCAACTGACCACCTTCATTAGCATTTGATGGCCTGACAGTGCCTGGAACAAACTTATGTTGAGAGGTGATTAGACACAAGCATGTGGACAATTTCAACAGACAAGAGTCTGTTGAAATTGACTCTGGGCATCATTCCACAGAAACGTCAGGAGAGAATGCCTCTAGAACATGGCCATATAGCCCAAAAAAACCCTACAACAACCCACTTTCCTTTGATGTTTTGTATCCTTGTATGTCTCAATGACACATGTTGTCGGTTTGCTTTATATTATCTTGCATTGGGTTGCTTTTTGTTCTACAGCTTGCCCTTTATTGGGATGATTAGTTCTGCAACTGCTGAGTCGTTTTGCGATTTCTTGTCCCTGCTTCCCTCTTCCCTGCCACACACACACACACATGTTTCAGACGTGATGCCTTTGGTGGGCCTATTCCTTTGGTTTGTGCCATTGTTTGTGTTTTTGATGGCACTGCATAAATAAATTATTATCATGGTTGCCATCATCTCCATCCTTGGGGAGACTCCTGGGATGGGTTTGCAAAGCAATCATGGCGTTGCCAGCCTTCTCTGCACAACGGGCTCCACATTCAGGCCACGCTCGGGGGCCATCAATGAGCCACATGCCCCTGGCCCCTCTCCCTTTCCCATGGGATGCCAAAGAGACCGGAAAGCCATGGGCAAACTTTGACTTATTATTACCTGCCTCTCCTCGTTGTTAGATTATACCCACAATAACTGAATCTTGGGACTCCCAAAACCATCTGGTCCAACTGCCTTCAGGAATGCTCAACTAAATCACTCCCAACAGATACCCATCCAGCCTCTGTTGAAAGACCTCCAAAGGAAGTGTCTTCCTTGCCCTCCAAAGAAGTCCATTCCATAACTGGTTTTTAACACTAAAAAGGGTTCTTGCTAATGTTTAGGTGGAATCTCTTTTCCTGTCACTTGAACCCACGGCTTTGTGTCCTGGGATGCATCTACATTGCAGTTTCATAGAATCCTAGAAGAGTTGGAAGAGACCTCATGGGCCATCCAGTCCAACCCCATTCTGCCAAGAAGCAGGAATATTGCATTCAAAGCACCCCTGACAGATGGCCATCCAGCCTCTGCTTAATAATAATAATAATAATAATAATAATAATAATAATAATAGAGTTGGAAGAGACCTCCTGGGCCATCCTCCAGTCCAACCCCATTCTGCCAAGAAGCAGGAATATTGCATTCAAATCACCCCTGACAGATGGCCATCCAGCCTCTGCTTAAAAGCTTCCAAGGAAGGAGCCTCCACCACACTCCCTCTGTGGCAGAGAGTTCCACTGCTGAACAGCTCTCAGAGTCATAGAATGATAGAATTCTAGAGTTGGAAGAGACCTCCTGGGCCATCCTCCGGTCCAACCCCATTCTGCCAAGAAGCAGGAAAATTGCATTCAAAGCACCCCTGACAGATGGCCATCCAGCCTCTGCTTAAAAGCCTTCATAGAAGGAGCCTCCACCACACTCGGGGGCAGAGAGTTCCACTGCTGAACGGCTCTCACAGTCAAGAACTTCTTCCTAATGTTCAGGTGGAATCTCCTATCTTGTATTTTGCAGCCATTACTCCGCGTCCTAGTCTCCAGAGCAGCAGAAAACAAGTTTGCTCCCTCCAGGAGATTCCACCTGAACATGAGGAAGTACTTCCTGACTGTGAGAGCCGTTCAGCAGTGGAACTCTGCCCTGGAGTGTGGTGGAGGCTCCTTCTTTGGGGGCTTTGAAACAGAGGCTGGATGGCCATCTGTCAGGGGTGATTTGAATGCAATGTTCCTGCTTCTTGGCAGAATGGGGTTGGACTGGATGGCCCATGAGGTCTCTTCCAACTCTAGGATTCTAGGATTCTAATTCCTAACAGCTGGGAATTGTGGGAGTTGAAGTCCAAAACACCTGGAAGGAAGGCCCAGGCCTGATCTAAACTGCATGGAAACAATGCCACCTAAATCTTAGGAAGACCCTTAAGAGGCATGACTGTTCAGAAGGGAAACCTGATGCTGCCTTGGTGTCCAGTGGAGTCTCCTTCCATCTCTGGAAGTTTTGAAACAAAGCCTGGATGGCCACCTGTCAGGGGTGCTTGGATTGTGTTGTCCTGTCTGGCAGAATGGGACTGGAGAGGAATCGCCCTTGATGGCCTGGCAGTGCCTGGGGCAATCTTTTGTTGAGAAGTGATTAGATGTCCTTGATTGTTTTCTCTATACACAGAATCCCCATGACGAACAGAAAATACTGTGTTTCCTGATGGTCTTTGGTGACCTCTCTGACACCCCTTGCGACCCCCTCAGGGGGTCCCGACCCCCAGGTTGAGAAACACTGCTATAGTGTCTTCTGCAGAGTATGGACTATATGTGGTCTATGGAAACAGGCGAGAGCGGGGCATTGGGAAGCGGCTTTTGTGGTGATGCGAAGGAGCGGCTTCCTTCCTTGTTGCATAACCTCTGGAGCGACTCCCCAATTAATTGTGTTTGTGGGGGGAAGAGCTTTGTCTGGAGCCTGGAGAGGGAGGGAGGGAGCGCTGAGTGCCGAGCCAGCCATCTTCCTGACGGCGTGCCTGACCTTCCAAGAACTGAGCGGTCCATTTATAATTCATCCTGCACTTTCTGTGCCATTCACGGGGAGGAGGCTGCCCTTGCCATGTCTGCGCATGGGTGCCCTGACATCATGAAGGCCCACCTGGTGTGGAAGGCTCATTCACAAAGACAATCATCAAAATAGTCCAGGCTCTTATTCTGCTGAATTATCCAGAGTCCAGAACACAAGGGAATCATGGATTTGGATGGCAGGGAAAGAGATTCCACCCAAACATAGAATCGTAGAAGCATAGAATCAAAGAGTTGGAAGAGACCTCATGGGCCATCCAGTCCAACCCCGTTCTGCCAAGAAGCAGGAATATTGCATTCAAATCACCCCTGACAGATGGCCATCCAGCCTCTGTTTAAAAGCTTCCAAAGAAGGAGCCTCCACCACACTCCCTCCGGGGCAGAGAGTTCCACTGCTGAACGGCTCTCACAGTCAGGAAGTTCTTCCTCATGTTCAGATGGAATCTCCTCTCTTGTAGTTTGAAGCCATTATTCCACGTCCTAGTCTCCAAGGAAGCAGAAAACAAGCGTGCTCCCTCCTCCTCCCTGTGGCTTCCTCTCACATATTTATACATGGCTATCATACCTCCTCTCAGTCTTTTCTTCTTCAGGCTAAACATGCCCAGCTCCTTAAGCCGCTCCTCATAGGGCTTGTTCTCCAGACCTTTTATCATTTTAGTCGATCTCCTCTGGACACATTCCAGTTTGTCAATATCTCTCTTGAATTGTGGTGCCCAGA
The DNA here is from genome assembly GCF_037176765.1 of Anolis sagrei. Taxonomy (NCBI): domain Eukaryota; kingdom Metazoa; phylum Chordata; class Lepidosauria; order Squamata; family Anolidae; genus Anolis; species Anolis sagrei. The sequence goes on from NW_027118835.1 coordinate 42,406, forward strand.
ATTGGACACAATATTCCAGGTAAAGTGGTCTAACCAAGGTGGAATAGAGGGGTAGCATGACTTCCCTGGATCTAGGCACTATGCTCCTCTTGATGCAGGCCAAAATCCCATTGGCTTTTTTTGCCGCCACATCACATTGTTGGCTCATGTTTAACTTGTTGTGCACAAGGACTCCAAGATCTTTTTCACACGTACTGCTCTCGAGACAGGCATTGGAGGAACTTCTTGATGGGCAGAGCTGTTTGGCCACCAAGAAGCTCATTCTTCCTAATGTTCTGGTGGGATCTCTTGCTCTTCCCACATCTGTGTAGGATGTGAGAGCTGGACCTTAGGGAAGGCTGAGCGAAGGAAGAGAGAGGCTTTTGAGCTGTGGTGCTGGAGGAAAGTGCTGAGAGTGCCTTGGACTGCGAGAAGATCCAACCAGTCCATCCTCCAGGAAAGAAAGCCCGACTAAAGCTCACTGGAGGGAAGGAGATGAGAGGGCGAGATGAAGTCCTTTGGCCACATCATGAGGAGACAGCAAAGCCTAGAGAAGGGAATGATGCTGGGGAAAGTGGAAGGCAAAAGGAAGAGGGGCCGACCAAGGGCAAGAGGGATGGATGGCATCCTTGAAGGGACTGGACTGACCTTGAAGGAGACCCTGGGGGTGGTGACGGCCGACAGGGAGCTCTGGCGTGGGCTGGTCCATGAGGTCACAAAGAGTCGGAGATGACTGAACGAATGAACAACAACTTGCCCTTCCCAAGTGGCGAAATGCATCAGGCCTGCCTGGCCATCTCTGGTCAGCCCTGGAATCCAGGGAAGCAGTTTTTTCTCCCTGTTGAACCTTCTTCTCCTTTGAGAAGACATTCTCCCAGAATCTTAACGCATACAACATGCATTTCGGGACTGATTCCTTTGTTTCCTTTCCCACCAGTATAAGAAGAACCTCAACTTTGTGAGCCAACTCTCTTTGCTTTGCTCTCAGGTCTTCCTCCTGCATCTGGATCGGAATGGTGTTCTTTGCCTGTTTGGGATGGGTTTCGGTTTGCTTGCTTTTTGATTCAAGGAGGCTTGGTCTTTCTCTGTGTTTGGGACTCAGTTCAAATAATTTTGGTGTCACTTCCCAGTTTGTGCTCCAAGGCCTTCTTATGCCTTTCACATTCACCTAGAATCATAGAATCAAAGAGATGGAAGAGACCTCATGGGCCATCCAGTCCAACCCCTGCCAAGAATGCTGTGGATGGAGCGTGCCTGGATTTCAGGAAGGCCTTCTTTGACAAGGTCCCCCATGACCTTCTGGCAAGGAAACTAGTCCAATGTGGGCGAGGCAAAACTACGGTGAGGTGGATCTGGAATTGGTTAAATGGACGAACCCAGAGGTTGATTCTCCCCAAGGCTTCCTCCTCTTCACCCTGGAAAGAAGTGACGAGTGGAGTGCCATACGCAGAGTTCCGTCCTGGGCCCGGTCCTGTTCAACATCTTTATTAATGGCTTAGATGAAGGCTTGGAAGGCAGGACCATCCAGTTTGCAGACAACACCAAATTGGGAGGGAGAGCCAAGACTCCAGAGGACAGGAGCAGGATTCAAAACGATCTTGACAGATTAGAGAGATGAAGGGCCAAAACTAACACAATGAAGTTCAACAGGGACAAATGCAAGATACTCCACTTTGGCAGGAAAAACAAAATGCAAAGATACAGAATGGGGGACGATGAGGCCTGGCTGGAGAGCAGGACGTGTGAAAAAGATCTTGGAGTCCTCGTGGGGAGGAAGGGGAACATGAGCCAGGAATGTGATGTGGCAGCAAAAAAAGCCAATGGAACGTTGGCCTGCATCAAGAGGAGCCTAGTGTCTAGATCAGTGGTTCTCAACCTGGGGTCCCCAGATGTTTTTGGCCTGCAACTCCCAGAAACCCCAGCCAGTTTACCAGCAGTTAGGATTTCTGGGAGTTGAAGGCCAAAAACATCTGGGGACCCCAGGTTGAGAACTCCTGGTCTAGATGTCGGGAAGTAATGCTACCCGTGCTCTATTTCACCTTGGTTAGACCACACCTGGAATATTGTGTCCAATTCTGGGCACCACAATTGAAAGGAGAGGTTGACTCTAAGCTGGAATGTGTCCAGAGGAAGAGGGCGACTAGAATGATCAAGGGTCTGGAGAACAAGCCCTATGAGGAGCAGCTTAAGGAGCTGGGCATGTTTAGCCTGAAGAAGAGAAGGATGAGAGGAGATATGATGAGAGCCATGTATCAATATGTGAGAGGAAGCCACAGGGAGGAAGAGGAGGGAGCAAGCTTCCTTTCTGCTTCCCTGGAGAGAGACTAGGACGCAATGGAGCCATGGCTTCAAACTACAAGAGAGGAGATTCCACCTGAACATGAAGAAGAACTCCCTGACTGTGAGAACTGTTCAGCAGTGGAACTCTCTGCCCTTTGTGGAGTGTGGTGGAGGCTCCTTCTTTGGAGGCTTTTAAGCACATGCTGGATGTCCACGTGTCGGGGGTGATTTGAATGCAATATTCCTGCTTCTTGGCAAGTGGTTGGACTGGATGGCTCATGAGATCTCTTCCAACTCTAGGATTCTTTGATTCTATGATCTGGCCCTGAAAGGGAACTTGGACTCATTGAGAGCGGCCAGGTATTCCTGGATGACTTGTTTCCCAATTTGGGGTTGGATGTCCTCTAATCCCTCATCCACTCTATCTTGCTGAGGCTGAAGATGACTTTCTTTTTGTGAGAAGACTTTGTTTAGCGCCTTGTTTGTGTGTGGCTCCCTGTTATGGTGACCTCCAAAAGCCTGGCTTGTCTTCCGGCTTCCTTCCTCTCTTTCGTCCGCCTTCAGCTTTGCTGAGCCTTCTCCGGTTTCTCAGAGAGTCATGTTTTCTCCTGACGCGCCCAAAGCCACCACCACTGCATCCTTCGTTGAGTCACGTGGGCTTCAGGCTGAATCTGCACTCCATCCCATTGATTGGGCTCCTTTGCGGGGGTGCGGGGGGGGGGGGATATCCATAGTACTTCCAGAACTCTCTTCCAGCTCCACATTTCAAATGAGTTTGTTTACTTCCATCCCACTTTCTGCCCTGCCCCACTTTCACATCCATGCATCGGAATGGGGAATGCAATGGTCTGGACGATCCTAACGTTCGTATTCTCTGGTTGTGCCCACGCTGCAGAATGAATGCATTTTGCACCCTGCCATGGCACAATGCAGTGGGTGAGCTCCAACGGGAGCCGTAGCCTGACTAAAGTCAATAGCCCTCAGCCTCAGTCAAATACCACTTATGCACCACCAAACTGCAACTCCCAGGGTTCCATAGTATTGAGCCATGGCAGTTCAAGGGATGTCAAACTGCATTAATTCCAAAATGGAGATGCACCCAACATCTCACGAAGGTCCAACTCTTAGAGTTTGGTAGCATTGACCATGGCAGTTCAAGGGATGGCAAACCGCATTAATTCTGCAATGTAGATGCACCCAACATCTCACAAAGGTACATCTCCTAGGGTTCGATTGCATTGACCATAGCAGTTCAAGGGATGCCAAACTGACTTAATTCCACAATGGAGATGCACCCAACATCTCACAAAGGTACATCTCCTCGGGTTCGATCGCATTGACCATAGCAGTTCAAGGGATGCCAAACTGCATTAATTCCACAATGGAGATGCACCCAATATCTCACGAAGGTCCAACTCTTAGAGTTTGATAGCATTGACCATGGTAGTTTGAGGGAGGGCAAACCACATTCATTCTACAATGTAGATGCACCCAATATCTCACGAAACCACAACTCCCGGGTTCCATAGACCTGAGCTATGGCGGTTCAAGGGATGCCAAACCGCATTAATTCTACAATGTAGATGCACCCAACATCTCACAAAGGTACAACTCCTAGGGTTCGATTGCATTGACCATAGCAGTTCAAGGGATGCCAAATTGACTTAATTCTACAATGTAGATGCACCCAGCATCTCATGAAACCCCAACTCCTAGGGTTCCATAGAATTTAGCTATGGCGGTTCAAGGGGTGCCAAACTGCATTAATTCTACAATGTAGATGCACCCAACATCTTACAAAGGTACAACTCCTAGGGTTCGATCACATTGACCATAGCAGTTCAAGGGATGCCAAACTGACTTAATTCTACAATGTAGATGCACCCAACATCTCATGAAACCACAACTTCCAGGGATCCATAGAATTGAGCTATGGCGGTTCAAGGGATGCCAAACCAACTTAATTCTACAATGTAGATGCACCCAACATCTCACAAAGGTACAACTCTTAGAGTTTGATAGCACTGACCATAGCAGTTCAAAAAATGCCAAACTGACTTAATTCTACAATGTAGATGCACCCAACATCTCATGAAACCACAACTCCCAGGGTTCCATAGAATTGAGCAATGGGAGTTCAAGGGATGCCAAACTGTATTAATTTCGCAATGTAGATGCACCCAACATCTCACAAAACCACAACTCCCAGGGTTCCATAGTATTGAGCAATGGCAGTTCAAGAGATGCCAAACTAGGTTCTTGTGGGGGTTTTTTGGGCCATATGGCCATATTCTAGAGGCATTTTCTCCTGACGTTTCACCTGCATCTATGGCAAGCATCCTCAGAGGTAGTGACCTCACTATCTCTGAGGATGCTTGCCATAGATGCAGGCAAAACATCAGGAGAAAATGCCTCTAGAACATGGCCATATAGCCCAAAAAAACCCACAAGAACCTAGTGATTCCAGCCATGAAAGCCTTCGACAATACAGATGCCAAACTGCATTAATTCTACAATGTAGATGCACCCAACATCTCACAAAGGTACATCTCCTAGGGTTCAATCACATTGACCATAGCAGTTCAAGGGATGCCAAACTGACTTAATTTTACAATGTAGATGCACCCAACATCTCATGAAACCCCAACTCCCAGGATTCCATAGAATTGAGCAATGGGAGTTCAAGGGGTGCCAAACTGCATTAATTCTGCAATGTAGATGCACCCAACATCTCACCAAACCATAACTCCCGGGTTCCATAGTATTGAGCAATGGCAGTTCAAGGAGGGCGACTAAAATGATCAAGGGTCTGGAGAACAAGCCCTATGAGGAGCGGCTTAGGGAGCTGGGCATGTTTAGCCTGAAGAAGAGAAGGCTGAGAGGAGACATGATGAGGGCCATGTATAAATATGTGAGAGGAAGCCACAGGGAGGAGGAGGGAGCAAGCTTGTTTTCTGCTTCTTTGGAGACTAGGACGCGGAACAATGGCTTCAAACTACAAGAGAGGAGATTCCATCTGAACATGAGGAAGAACTTCCTGACTGTGAGTGCCATTCAGCAGTGGAACTCTCTGCCCCGGAGTGTGGTGGAGGCTCCTTCTTTGGAAGCTTTTAAGCAGAGGCTGGATGGCCATCTGTCAGGGGTGATTTGAATGCAATATTCCTGCTTCTTGGCAGAATGGGGTTGGACTGGATGATGGCCCATGAGGTCTCTTCCAACTCTTTGATTCTATGATTCTAAGAGATGCCAAACTAGGTTCTTGTGGGAGTTTTTTGGGCTATATGGCCATATTCTAGAGGCATTTTCTCCTGACGTTTCACCTGCATCTATGGCAAGCATCCTCAGAGGTAGTGACCTCACTATCTCTGAGGATGCTTGCCATAGATGCAGGCAAAACATCAGGAGAAAATGCCTCTAGAACATGGCCATATAGCCCAAAAAAACCCACAAGAACCTAGTGATTCCAGCCATGAAAGCCTTCGACAATACAGATGCCAAACTGCATTAATTCTACAACATAGATGCACCCAACATCTCACAAAGGTACATCTCCTAGGGTTCGATCGCATTGACCATAGCAGTTCAAGGGATGTCAACCTGACTTAATTCTGCAATGTAGATGCACCCAACATCTCACGAACCCCCAACTCCCAGGGTTCCATAGACCTGAGCGATGGGGGTTCAAGGGATGCCAAAGTGCATTCCTTCCACAATGTCTTCCTTCCTCCCTTTTTGGCTGGCCGGCCTTGTCTTATTTTCCAGATTCCTTGGCTCCTTCCTTCCTCCCTCCTCCGCCTTTTGAGGAAAATTCTCCCTCATTGCGGTTTTGCATTGACTTGACTTCTGGCAGGAACATCAATCACGTGGCTTTGTGGAAATCAGGCGTCATGGGTCCCACTGGCCTTGGCTTTCCGTTTCGCATTCTTGAGCTTGAGGATCTCGTCGGGTTCCTCCAGAGCCGCCTCTTCGCCTTGGCCGCCTTGGCCTTTCTGGGCCAGTTTTGGCTCAAAGGAGCGCTCTTCGGCCTGCTTAACGCTCCCATTGTCACTTCTAAAGTTATGTAATTTTTCTGGGGTGATTCCTCTCGGCCAGTAATTTCCTCCCTGAGGTTGGAGAGGCCCCAGCTTGGCCGGGCTTCATTTCTTTCTCTTCCCTCCCTCCTTTATCCTCCCCCTTCTGCCCCTTCTTCTCGTCCTTCCTTCCTTAATAATAATCGTAATCATCATCATCAGGTGATGATCCATTGGAACTTGTGCCACAAATACTATTTGCCGGTGACAAAGAACTGGAGGGATCACAAGCCTGAAAAAAGTTGTGGAAAATGAACACGTCAACCTCCTCTGGGACTTCCGAATCCAGACTGGCAGAGTTTTGGACTCATGCTCATGAGAGGAAAACAAAGTATGGATCATCGATGTTGCAATCAGGCGACAGCAGAATGGACGAAAAGCAACTGCAAAAGCTTACACAAGGATTTAAAGATCAAACTGGAAAAGCTCTGGCACAAGCCGATCACCCAGTGGTGATGGGCACACTGGGTGCAGTGCCTCAAGACCTTGGCCTGCACTTAAACACAATCAGTACCGACAAAATCACCACCGGTCAGCTGCAAAAGGCCACCTGACTGGGATCTGCACACATTATTCGCCGATACATCACACAGTCCTAGACACTTGGGAAGGGTCCGATGGAAATGTTCTGGCATAAACGGATCACCCAGTGGTGATCGGCATACTGGGTGCAGTGCCTCAAGACCTTGGCCTGCACTTAAACACAATCAGCGCCGACAAAATCACCACCGGTCAGCTGCAAAAGGCCACCATACTCGGATCTGCACACATTATTCGCCAATACATCACACAGTCCTAGACACTTGGGAAGGGTCCGACGTGTTATCCGATACAACAGCCAGCAGAGTGACCTTGTTTGCTGTGGACTCATCTTGTTGTGTTAATAATAATAATAATAATAATAATAATAATAATAATAAATAGGATTTAAAGATCGAACTGCCAAGACTTTGGCACAAGCCAATCAAGGGGGTCCCAGTGATAATCGGCACACTGGGTGCAGTGCCTACAGACCTTGGCCTCTACTCAAAAACAATCAGCACTGACAAAATTACCACCTGCCAGCTGCAAAAGGCCACCTTATGCATTATTCGCTGATACATCATACAGTCCTAGGCACTTAGGAAGGGTCTGACGTGTGATCCAATACTACAACCAGCAAAGTGACCTTGTTTGCTGTGGACTCATCTTGTTGTGTTTCAAATAATAATACTAATAATACGAAGAAGAAGAAGAGAAGCCACTTTGTTATGTATCTAATAATAATAATAATAATAATAATAATAATAATAATAATAAATGGGATTTAAATATCAAACTGCCAAGACTCTGGAACAAACCAGTCAAGGGGGTCCCAGTGGTGATCGGCATACTGGGTGCAGTGCCTCAAGACCTTGGCCTGCACTTAAACACAATCAAGTAACGACAAAATCACCACCGGTCAGCTGCAGAAGGCCACCTTACTGGGATCTGCACACATTATTCGCCGATACATCACACAGTCCTAGACACTTCGGAAGCGTCTGACATGTGATCCAATTCAACAGCCAGCAGAGTGACCTTGTCTGTTGTGGACTCATCTTGTTGTGTTAATAATAATAATAATAATAATAATAATAATAATAATTTTATTTATTATGTCAGGAGCAAATCAAACAGTTGTATTGCATTTTTAACAAACAAACACATTTAATCAACTACCAAAAAGGACATTTAATCAACTACCAAACTCACAAATTTTGTATTTTGTCTGTTTGTTTGCTTTGTTCTGTTAGAAATGTAATACAATTTGACTGGTTGTCCTGACACGACAAATAAATAAATATAAATAAAATAACAAACAAACAAACAAAACACAAAGTTTGCAAGCTTGGTAGTTGATTAAATGTCCTTTGACCAGTCTCTGGCCCCTTGGAGTGCCTCTGGTGTTGCCACAAGAAGGTCCTCCCATGTGCATCATGTGCAGGGCTCAGGGTGCATTGCAGCAGGGGGTCAGTGGTTGGCTCTTCTCCGCACTCGCATGTCGAGGATTCCACTTTGTGGCCCCATTTCTTGAGGTTGGCTCTGCATCTCGTGGTGCCAGAGCGCAGTCTGTTCAGCGCCTTCCAAGTCGCCCAGTCCTCTGTGTTCTCAGGGGGGAGTCTCTCATCTGGTATCACTCACGGATTGAGGTGCTGGGTTTGGGCCTGCCACTTTTGGACTCTCACTTGCTGGGGTGTTCCAGCGAGTGTCTCTGTAGATCTTAGAAAACTATGTCTTGATTTAAGTCGTTGACGTGCTGGCTGATACCCAAACAGGGGATGAGTTGTAGATGTCTCTGCCTTGGTCCTTTCACTATTGGCTGCCACTTCCCGGCGGATGTCAGGTGGTGCAATACTGGCTAGGCAGTGTAATTTCTCCAGTGGTGTAGGGCGCAGACACCCCGTGATAATGCGGCATGTCTCATTAAGAGCCACATCCACTGTTTTAGCGTGGTGAGATGTGTTCCACACTGGGCATGCGTACTCAGTAGCAGAGTAGCATAGCGCAAGGGCAGATGTCTTCACTGTGTCTGGTTGTGATCCCCAGGTTGTGCCAGTCAGCTTTCGTATGGTGTTGTTTCTAGCACCCACTTTTTGCTTGATGTTCAGGCAGTGCGTCTTGGTGCTAAGAGCACGGTCCAGAGTGACTCCTCCCAGGTATGTGGGTGCGCTGCAATGCTCCCGTGGGATTCCTTCCCAGGTAATAATCCTCAAAACTCGGGATACATTATTTATATACTGTCCTATCTCCCCGAAGGGACTCAGGGTGGTGAGTCTTCTCATACACATGTTCCCTTTCTTTCCCAGTCACATTGCAGAGGGCCACCTCTGTAAATACATACTGTACATACATATTTCCATTTTGTTGTGTATGAATGTATATATGCACAAAATATAATTGGGCCAGGTGTTGGGAATCTGACAGATTCTTTGGACTGTGAGCCTAGATGTTGGATTCTTTAAGGAAACGTGTCAAACCTTTGCCTTGAAAGTACTCTCCTGTCGTTGTTGTCAATCAGCAATCCCTGTGTCTTGTGTCTCCACTGACGAAATGGGGATATTGTTGTGTCCATAAGCAAGGCAATGTTGACACAGGTTCAACAAAGGACTTGAGACCATCTAAACATGAGGAAGAACTTCTTGACTGTGAGAGCCGTTCAGCAGTGGAACTCTCTGCCCCGGAGTGTGGTGGAGGCTCCTTCTTTGGAAGCTTTTAAACAGAGGCTGGATGGCCATCTGTCTGGGGTGCTTTGAATGCAATATTCCTGCTTCTTGGCAGAATGGGGCTGGACTGGATAATGGCCCAGGAAGTCTCTTCCAACTCTTTGATTCTATGATTCTATGATTCATGGCTGGAATCACTGGGTTGCTGTAGGTTTTTCGGACTATATGGCCATGATCTAGTAGCATTCTCTCCTGACATTTCGCCTGCATTTATGGCAAGCATCTTCAGAGGTTGTGAGGTCTGTTGGAGCTGTGAAAATTGGGTTTATATATCTGTGGAAGGTCCAGGGTGAGAGAAAGAACTCTTGTCTGTTGGAATTAGGTGTGAATGTTTCATCTGACCACCTTGATTAGCATTGGATGGCCTGGCAGACAGGAGAGAATGCTTCTGGAACATGGCCATGTAGCCCGAAAAACCTACAACAACCCAGATTTGAAGTAGTTTCTCTGCGAAGGCAACACAAGACCTCTTTCTCAGAATCAATAGTGCAAAGTCCAAAGCATCTTTCTGTTATGAGAGTCTCGTAGAGTTTCTGTCTAGACTCTTAAGCATACAGTTCTGTTACAAAATGGAGTCTGAGTCCTGAACAAGCCCAGTTCGGATCACATGTTCTGTAGCCCCTCCCACAACAAAGAGTTAAGGTGAAATTGCATACCAATATACTCATGGCTGGATGGCCATCTGTCAGGGGTGATTTAAATGCAATATTCCTGCTTCTTGGCAGAATGGGGTTGGACCGGATGGCCCATGAGGTCTCTTCCAACTCTTTGATTCTATGATTTGATTCTATGATTCTATGATTCTTAAGCATACAGTTCTGTTACAAAATGGAGTCTGAGTCCTGAACAAGCCCAGTTCTGATCACATGTTCTGTATCTCCTCCCACAACAAAGAGTTAAGGTGAAATTGCATACCAATACACACATAGCTGGATGGCCATCTGTCAGGGGTGATTTAAATGCAATATTCCTGCTTCTTGGCAAGGGGTTGGACTGGATGGCCCATGAGGTCTCTTCCAACTCTCGGATTCTAGGATTCTATGATTCTTAAGCATACAGTTCTGTTACAAAATGGAGTCTGAGTCCTGAACAAGCCCAGTTCGGATCACATGTTCTGTAGCTCCTCCCACAACAAAGAGTTAAGGTGAAATTGCATACCAATACACACATGGCTGGATGGCCATCTGTCAGGGGTGACTGAAATGCAATATTCCTGCTTCTTGGCAAGGGGTAGAACTGGATGGCCCATGAGGTCTCTTCCAACTCTTTGATTCTATGATTTGATTCTATGATTCTCTGATTCTTCAGCATACAGTTCTGTTACAAAATGGAGTCTGAGTCCTGAACAAGCCCAGTTCAGATCACATGTTTTGTAGCTCCTCCCACAACAAAGAGTTACAGTGAAATTGCATACCAATACACCCTTGGCTGGATGGCCATCTGTCAGGGGTGATTTAAATGCAATATTCCTGCTTCTTGGCAAGGGGTTGGACCGGATGGCCCATGAGGTCTCTTCCAACTCTTTGATTCTATGATTCAAACTACAAGAGAGGAGATTCCATCTGAACATGAGGAAGAACTTCCTGACTGTGAGAGCCGTTCAGCAGTGGAACTCTCTGCCCCGGAGTGTGGTGGAGGCTCCTTCTTTGGAAGCTTTTAAGCAGAGGCTGGATGGCCATCTGTCAGGGGTGCTTTGAATGCAATACTCCTGCTTCTTGGCAGAATGGGGTTGGACTGGATGGCCCAGGAGGTCTCTTCCAACTCTTTGATTCTATGATTCTATGATTCTATGATTTGATTCTATGATTCTCTGATTCTTAAGCATACAGTTCTGTTACAAAATGGAGTATGAGTCCTGAACAAGCCCAGTTCTGATCACATTTTCTGTAGCCCCTCCCACAACAAAGAGTTACGGTGAAATTGCATACCAATACACACATATACAATATAGTAAGCAAATATATGCCTAACAAATAGTGGAGGCTTGAGAAGGTTGCCATCCCCCCCCCCCCTTGAGGTTCTTGTTGGGAGGAGATATTGGTGACCCCTCCCCGCCCTGGATGACTTCCTAGTGTTTCCCAAGTACTTCCTCTGCCCTTTGACCTCTGCTCACTTCCCATCCGAGTGACCCCCCTTTGCATGTGTTCTCTCTCTCTCTGCAGGACCCCCCCCCCCCCCGGACTCTGATGTGATGCTCCCTGGGCTCTCCTTCCATGGGCAGCCCCTGCGCAGGAGGACCCCCCTTTGAGCCACGGCGATGATGATGGACAGCCCCCCGAAGCTGTCCGGAGAGACGCTGATCGTCCACCACATCCCGCTGGTGCATTGCCAGGTGCCCGACCGGCAGTGCAAGCGCAGCAACCCCTTTGGCCAGCCGGACCTGGGCCCGCTGCGGACGGCTCCCCTCCCGGAGCAGGACTTCCTTCAGTCCGATTCCTTGGCCCGCCTCCGCCGCATCCCCTCTGACCCCACAGAGCCGGTCCCGCCCTTGGAGACCCCGCCGGAGGAGGGCCAGGCTTGGGACCCCGGGGCCAGCAGGCGCCAGAACCCCTTCCTGCTGAGCGAGGATGAGGAGCCCCCCGAAGACGAGGGGCCCTTGGGTCAGCGGTCCTTCCGCCTGCACAGCCACGGCCAGCCCGCCTTCCACTTGCACAGTGAGCTGAGCCTGCCACCCTTCCGCCTCCACAATGCCGGTCACGGGGTCAAGCCGTGGGGGAGCGCCGCTGTGGCTGGACAGCGCTCGGACGGCCAGGAGGACAGAGGGAAAAAGAGGCGGCCGGAGAGCATGGAGCTGGACGAGTACAGCTGCCACCGCGAGAGGGACCCCTCGGACTCCTCCTCGGAGCAGGACTGGGCTGCCGACCCCGACAGTGACCTGGGCCCCGGTCCGGAGGCGCCCCGCAGCCGGACGTGCAGCTGCTCCTCGGGCTCGGAGATCCAGCGCTGCAGGTGCTGCAGCCTCTCCAGCCAGTCGGAGCCGCTGGACCACCAGATGGGCTACGCCAGTGACTCCTCCTGCAACAGCTCCGACGGCGTCCTGGTCAACTTCAGCACGCTCTACCACAAGATGAACGGTCACCCGCCCAACCTCAACTCCTGCGAGGAGGAGTCCTCCTCCGGCGGCAGCCATTCGGACACTGGCGGCGGGGGGGCCTTCTACCTGGACCTGCACTCCTCCCCGCAGGAGGCCAAACTGCGCTGCCCAGAGCCCCTGGGCACGGCCTGCCCCTGCCACGGACCCTCCTCCCCGGTCCTGGACGCCAACTGCAACTCCTACGACCCCTGTGGCTCCGGCGGCTCCTCCTCGGACCTGACCGCCTGCTTCCAGAGCCAGGCCCGGCTGGTGGTGGCCACCCAGAACTACTACAAGCTGGTCACCTGTGACCTGTCCTCACAGTCGTCCCCCAGCCCGGCTGGGTCCTCCATCACCAGCTGCTCCGAGGAACAAGCCCGGGTCAGCAGCCCCCCGCTCCAGCCCACCGAGTACTACCTGTTCCAGCGTCCAGCAGAGAGTGGTGGTGACGAACCACAAAGTCTAGAGGCCGGCGATGCCGCGGAACCCAACGCCAACACTGTGGAGGGCCAGCTGTACGTCAACATTTCCCCACCCACTTTGGCCACCGGGCGCCAGCGCTCCCGCAGCTACGACCGCAACCTGGACCGCAGCCCCTCCGCCGCCGGCCGGCTGGGCTCCCTGGAGCGCATGATGAGCTGCCCGGTCAAGCTGAGCGAGGGCCCCCACAGCCTGACCCTGCAGAGCTCCCCGCCCAAGCGGGTGACCTCCTTCGCGGAACTGGCCAAGGGCCGCAAGAAGAACGGCAGCGGCGGCAGCAGCAGCAGCAGCAGCGGTAACAACAACTGCAGCAGTGGGTGCTCCCCGCCCTTCCGGGCCAGCCGGGACTCCTCCCTGGAGTTCTCCCCCATCCCGGAGCACCGGAGGGGCGGCAGTGGCGGCGGTGGAGGCAGCGGCTCCGTCTTCCTGGAGGACCGGGCTCCTCGGCACAGCCAGAGCCTGCCCCCCATGCCCTGGATCCACTCCCTGCAGCGCAGCCCCGAGGAGGAGGAGGATGATGATGAGGGTCACGGCAGTCGCCCCCAGGACACCCCTCCCTGCGGTCAGCAGTCCTTCTTCCCCACTTTGGCCGAGGCAGGCGGCCTGGGCCAGAAGGACGTCCGCGCTCGGGCCGATGGTGAGTCCCCGTGTGCAAATATTGGGGAGCATCTGATGCTCATTCAGAGAGTGATAGGCTTGGCAGATGCAGGGAATTTGGGGGGTGGTGCACACCTTGATTTCGGGAAGGCCTGTGACAATAGATAGGGAAATAGGGGCTGGACAGTGGCCAGAGTGGGAATAGATTGGGAATTGATTGCCTGGCCCAACCCAGATTGGGAGTTGATTGACGGCCCAACCCAGACTAGGAATGTATTGACTGGCCCAACCCAGATTGGGAATTGATTGACTAGGCCAACCCAGATTGGGAGTTGATTGACTGACCCAACCCAGATTGGGAATTGATTGACTGGCCCAACCCAGATTGGGAGTTGATTGACTGGCCTGAGCCAGATTGGGAATTGGTTGACTGGCCCAACCCAGATTGGGAATTGATTGATTGGCCCAACCCAGATTGGGAATTGATTTGATTGGCCCAACTCATATTGGGAATTGGTTGACTGGCCCAACCCAGATTGGGAATTGGTTGACTGGCCCGAGCCAGATTGGGAATTGGTTGACTGGCCCAAGCCAGATTGGGAATTGATTGACTGGCCCAACCCAGATTGGGAATTGATTGACTGTCCCGAGCCAGATTGGGAGTTGATTGACTGGGCCAACCCAGATTGGGAGTTGATTGACTGGCCCAACCTAGATTGGGAATTAATTTGATTGGCCAACTCATATTGGGAATTGGTTGACTGGCCCAACCCAGATTGGGAATTGGTTGACTGGCCCAACCCAGATTGGGAATTGATTGACTAGGCCAAACCAGATTGGGAATTGATTGACTGGCCCAACCCAGATTGGGAGTTGATTGACTGGCCCAACCTAGATTGGGAATTAATTTGATTGGCCCAACTCATATTGGGAATTGGTTGACTGGCCCAACCCAGATTGGGAATTGATTGACTGGCCCAATCCAGATTGGGAGTTGATTGACTGGGCCAACCCAGATTGGGAATTGATTGTCTGGCCCAAGCCATATTGGAAATTGATTGACAGGCCCAACCCAGATTGGGAATTGATTGACTGGCCCAACCCAGATTGGGAGTTGATTGACTGGCCCAACCCAGATCAGGAATTGATTGATTGACCCAACCCAGATTGGGAGCTGATTGACTGGCCCAACCCAGATTCGGAATTGATTGACTGGCCCAACCCAGATTCGGAATTGATTGATTGGCCCAACCCAGATTGGGAATTGATTGACTGGCCCAAACCAGATTGGGAATTGATTGACTGGCCCAAACCAGATTGGGAATTGATTGTCTGGCCCAAGCCAGATTGGGAATTGATTGACTGGCCCAACCCAGATTGGGAATTGATTGACTGGCCCAAGCCAGATTGGGAGTTGATTGACTGGGCCAACCCAGATTGGGAATCGATTGCCTGGCCCAAGCCAGATTGGGAATTGATTGATTGGCCCAACCCAAAAGGTGCTTCTTTCCAGTGGCGCCTCTTTCTTCCTCCTGAAGGGAAGGGGCTAGTAGGGGTGGGGGGCATGAAGAAGACCCCATCCTGGTCCTTTCGGGGCTGTTCCACCTCTTTATCAATGGCTTATGGTGCTTCTCCTGCATGGCAGATTAGGGCTGGATTGTATGGCCCATGAGTCTCTTCCAACTCCGTGATTCTAGGATTCCCTGTTACTAAATCCCACTGAGTGCCACACTTAAAATCCAGGAAGCCACTCTTGCCATCACATTAGTTTGGCGTCAAATGTAGGAGAGAGCATTATTTGCTCAGATTTGAATACTGGTGGGGTTGGGGGGGGGGGTTGATTTTGCCATTTGGGAGTTGTAGTTGCTGGAATTTATAGCTAACCTACAATCAAAGGGCATTCTGATCTCCACCAATGATGGAATTGAACCAAACTTGGTCCCAGAACTCCCATAACCAATAGAAAACATTGGAAGGGTTTGGTAGGCATTGACCTTGAGTTTGGGAGTTGTAGTTCACCTACATCCGGAGAGCACTGTGGACTCAAACAATGAAGGATCTGGACCAAACTTGGCAAGAATGCCCAATATGCCCAAATTTGAACACTGGTGGAGTGTGGGGGAAATAGACCTTGACATTGTAGTTGCTGGGATTTATAGTTCACCTATAATCAAAGAGATTTCTGAACACTACCAATGATAGAATTGAACCAAACTTGACACACAGAACTCCCATGACCAACAGAAAATACTGGAAGTGTTTGGTTGGCAGTGACCTTGAGTTTTGGGGTTGTAGTTTACTTACATCCAGTGAACACTGTGACCCCCAACAATGATGGCTGTGGACCAAAATTGGCACGGATACTCAATATGCCCAAATGTGAACACTGGTGGAATTTGGGGAAAATAGACCTTGACATTGTGGTTGCTGGGATTTATAGTTCACCTCCAATCAAAGAGCATTCTGAACTTCACCAATGATAGAATTGAACCAAATTTCCCACACAGAACCCCCAAGATCAACAGAAAATACTTTGTTTTCTGATGGTCTTTGGGACCCCTCTGACACCCTCTCATGACCCCCCCCCCCCCCAGGATGCTGCAATAAACCTATTCATGGTCCTGTTTTTGCACCTATTGACCCATGGCCCTACCTGCTGTCCGGCCTGGGTCTTCCAGGGTCTTAGCAGAGGGTCCAATGGGAGGGGGCAGCAAGCCTTTGCCCAACCAAGGAGGCCCCTTGGAGGTGACAGGCCCCCATCCCCCCTCCCTTCCTCCTCCAGAGTTTTTGGAGCTGGCCTTGACCCCTCTGCTTGCATTATGCGCATTCATGCTGCTTCCTGATAAGGAGCCTTGCAGACGGAGAGAGACGCCCTTGGTCTGCCTGGAGAGCGCTTCCTCCTCCTTCTCCTCCTTCTCCTCCTTGCAAGGGGACATGTCCTTCCTTTGCCTGCTTTTCTTGGCACCAGGTTTGGCTCAGGCTCCCCCTCTGCCCCCCCCCCCACAGGCCCCTTCCTTCTTGGGATCCTTGTTGACATGCCTGCCTTCTTTCCTTCTGGGGCATCTCCCTGAATGTGGCTGGGGAGCATGGAAGGGAGACACACTTGTTTGTGTGCTGGGGTGGGGGCATAAGGGGTGGGGACTGGTGTTGCGCGTGACCCCCCCCCCCAACCCTCCCCCCAGGCCCATTGCCAGGCCTGGCCATTCCTAGAAGCCCTTTCCTCTGAAAAGAAGGCTCCCAAGAGCAAGAGAGAGGAGAGGAGAGGAGGCTCCAGCCCTGAGCTCCAGGCCAAGTATTTTGGGTAGGGAGGGCTATGAAGGATACTTTGGGAGGGGGGTTGTGTTCGTGTGGGGGGCTCCAAGGGCATTCATGATATCGAGCTCTTTTGGGGGGTTCTCCCAGTGAGGGGAGTCCCTAAGGACCTCGAATGGGGTCCTGACCTTGGTGAGCAGCCAGCGAACGCCAATCCAAAGAGCAAAATATTAAGAATTAATCCCACCAGAGGCTGAAGAGGTATCCAGTGACCGAAGCGTTTATTTCTGCGATTCAGCTGAAAAGGATGCGTTACAGGGATATTTCCTCTATAAGCATGCTGGGGTACAGTGATGCAGGCATATTTATACAATTTTTGAAAACCCAGAGTTCAACCCTCCTCTGATGTTCCCCGCTGTGATTGGGTGATGGGCAAACACCTGGGAAGCAGCCCTCCCGCCCCTGGCGCCTCTGTACCAATCAGGAAGCTCCAGTGGTCTGTAGGATCCAATGGGGAGACCTCTGTCACATGGTGGCGACAGCCAATCAGGAGAAATGGGGGCGGGATGAGGGAGCACAAAGGAATCTGGGAAAGGAATCTGCAGACAAAGGAATGCCATGTGCTCAGCGAAACAAAGGAAAAATGTCTCCAGATGTTTGACAAACAAAGGCTTTCCTGTCCTTGATGAGTCTGGCAGGGAATTTGAATAGGCTAGATCAATATCGGACCACCCGGAGGGTCAACAATATCTGGGTGAATTAATCAGTCTCTTTTTCCGAAGCTCTGCTGACCCTTGTTCCTTCGCTGGCCATGCTCCGAGGGCTAGGGTTGGGGCCAGCAGTATTGTCCATGCAAAATGAGTCAATCAATGGGTGATTTGGGGGAAAGAGGCTTGGGCTCTGTCCCCAGGCAGTTCCTGGTCACGCTGGTTTTCTTGTGGGGCGAGGGTCAGGGGGTGAGGATACAGAGGAGTTCATAGGGGTTACATATTTCATATTCATAAACCATAGGCATCACCAGTATACAGGCATTCCATATATCACCACCCACCACCCATCCCAACCCCAATCCACAGTAATAAGAACATATTTTATTCATTTCATAAAAAGAGAGAGGAAAGAACTAGAAGTCCCAAAGTCTGGACGGAAGGGTTTTGGGTGCAGGGGCCAGTCCATGCATCAGGCTGGCCACCAGAAGATCATTCCAAGGTCCGGGTTGGTCAACAGAAGATTGGCTCCTTCTAGGAACAGGAGCTGGAGCTGAAGGGGGAGCTGGGTTGGGTAGTAGCAGAGTCCATAGTCCAGTGCACAAGCCAGAGAGTTCACAAAGAGGAAACAGGAA
This sequence comes from Anolis sagrei, assembly GCF_037176765.1. NCBI lineage: Eukaryota > Metazoa > Chordata > Lepidosauria > Squamata > Anolidae > Anolis > Anolis sagrei. The sequence goes on from NW_027118835.1 coordinate 60,724, forward strand.
CCCAGTTATGTGTGCTGGGTCAGGAAGCAACAGAATCCATTGTCCGGCCCTTGGCGAACTATAAATACTTGGGGGGGGGGGTGCTTGGCATCATTCAGAGCTCAGTGAGGCTTCCCTAGGGCTCCCCAAGGAGGTTCCCTCTATCCTCCACTGATGCAAAGTCCTGGTGTGGATGTATCTGGCTGCTGCCCTCATGAGAAAGAGGGTTCATAGGAAAGTCAGTGGTACCTAGTTGTGTGTGTGTGTGTAAGGGGGAAAGGTGAAACTCAGGAGGGGGCGCTGGGGGCCTCTCTGCTCCTGCATCCTCTTTCCTAACCCCCCCCCCCCTTTCCAGGCAATGCAGGCAGCTTGGTTGGCCCTGAAACACATTGGCACTGGGTTGTTGTAGATTTTTTTCAGGCTATATGGCCATGTTCTAGAGGCATTCTCTCCTGACATTTCGCCTGCATCTATGGCAAGCATCCTTAGAGGTAGTGAGGTCTGTTGGAACTTGGAAAAAGGGTTTATTTATATATCTGTGGAAGGACCAGGGTGGGACAAAGGACTCTTGTCTGCTGGAGCTAGGGGTGAATGTTTCAACTGACCACCTTGATTAGCATTTGAAGGCCTGGCTGTGCCTGGGGTAATCTTTTGTTGAGAGGTGTTAAGATGTGCCTGGTTGTTTCCTCTTTGTTGTAATTTTGGAGTTTTTAAATACTGGGAGCCAGATTTTGTTCATGTTCATGTTCTCTTCCTTTCTGTTGAAATTGTCCACATGCTTCTTGTGGATTTCAATGGCTTCTCTGTGTAGTCTGACATGGTGGTTGTTGGTGTGGTCCAGCACTTCTGTGTTCTCAAATAAAATGCTGTGTCCAGGTTGGTTCCTCAGGCGCTCTGCTATGGCTGATTTCTCAGGTTGAAAGAGTCTACAGTGCCTTTCATGTTCCTTGATGCGTGTCTGGGCAATGCTGCTGCTGCGTGTGGTGGTCCCTCTGGAGACTTCTTCTCCACAGCTGCATGGTACACGGTAGAAGTGAGAGGATCCCTCTTGTCCTTTGCTGAATGGAGCATTGGTTGGATTTTCTTGATGGTTTGTATGTTGTGTTTCCTCCTCAGCTTCCCTCTGCGGTCAGCGCTTCCCTTAATGTGTGGCAAGAACTCTTTCACTCTGGGTGGATCTCTGTCTTGACTCTCGTGGCTTCTTCTCTGTGGTCTTGCAGCTCTTCTGATGTCTGAGGTGGAGTCTCTATTGGCCTGCAGAGCCCAGTTGAGGGGGTTCAGTCCATCTTGGAAGAGGTGAACTACAAGAGAGGAGATTCCATCTGAACATAAGGAAGAACTTCCTGACTGTGAGAGCCGTTCAGCAGTGGAACTCTCTGCCTTCCCCAGAGTGTGGTGGAGGCTCCTTCTTTGGAAGCTTTTAAACAGGGGCTGGATGGCCATCTGTCAGGGGTGCTTTGAATGCAATGTTCCTGCTTCTTGGCAGAATGGGGTTGGACTGGATGGCCCAAGAGGTCCCTTCCAACTCTTTGATTCTATGATTCTAGGTGGGCTTCGCAGACTCTTTTTGCACGCTCTGCCAAGGCTTTAATGGTGCGACTAAAATGGAGGGCGACTAAAGGAGGGCGACTAAAGGAGGGCGACTAAAATGATCAAGGGTCTAGAGAACAAGCCCTATGAGGAGCGGCTTAGGGAACTGGGCATGTTTAGCCTGAAGAAGAGAAGGCTGAGAGGAGACATGATGAGAGCCATGTACAAATATGTGAGAGGAAGCCACAGGGAGGAGGAGGAGGGAGCAAGCTTCCTTTCTGCTTCCCTGGAGACTAGGACGCAAGGGAACAATGGCTTCAAACTACAAGAGAGGAGATTCCATCTGAATACGAGGAAGAACTTCCTGACTGTGAGAGCCGTTCAGCAGTGGAACTCTCTGCCCCAGAGGGAGTGTGGTGGAGGCTCCTTCTTTGGAAGCTTTTAAGCAGAGGCTGGATGGCCATCTGTCAGGGGTGATTTGAATGCAATATTCCTGCTTCTTGGCAGAATGGGGTTGGACTGGATGATGGCCCAGGAGGTCTCTTCCCACTCTTTGATTCTATGATACTAGGTGGGCTTCGCAGACTCTATTTGCACGGTCTGCCAAGGCTTTAATGGTGCTTCTTTGTTGACTTGGGTGATGGTTGGAGTTTTGATGTAGATATCTATTAGGGCTGGGCAGTTTCATTTCGTTAATTCGTAATTCGTTAAAAATTCGTTATTTTTTTTGTTAACGAAGCGATAACGAACCATTCTGGAGCAACTTAAAAACGAAACGAATTTTTCAATTCGTTTCGTAAATGCTTCGTATTTCGTTATGTATTTGTTTCGTTATTGGTTTGAGGTCGTTTCGTTATTATTTCCGCATGTCTGGGGCAAGTTTTATAGTTGTTTTTTGTTTAATTAGTGAAAAAAATATATAATATCACACCAACAGTCAACAACAGAGGGAGAGGGAAGCTTCAGAAGTTTTTTTAGCGTATTGCGCGATCACGGCCGCCATTAATGAATCGATTCGTTATTGTTTCGTTATTGTTTTGTAATTTTTTTACCATTTACGAAATTTCGTAAATATCGAACTTTTTTTAAGGAAAATTTCGGAATTCTTTTAAATATCGAAACGCAAAAAACTCCAAAAAACGAATCGATTTTAGAAACAAATTTTTCCGTTGTTACCCAGGCCTAATATCTATCTCTGTGTGTGGGTTTTCTGTAAATGGTGTGACCCAACTTTGCAATGCTTATTCTTTATTTTGACTTGGACTTTTTCCTTCATAAACTATAAAACGACAGCTCTTGTGTGGTGGTGTTTGGAAGCAAGGCGAAGCTTACTCTGAGTTGCAACACACCAGCAAACACTTTATTTGGCTTCGGAGTTTTGGAATGAGATTCGAGGGCGCATTAGACTCGAGTGAGCGTACTTCTGACCGGTTCCTTTTTCTGCTTCTCTCTCTCTCTCTCTCTGGCATTGCAGGCGGTGCTGCGGACGGGAAGGTGTTCCGCTACAGCAAGGACCAGCGCCCCACCACGCTGCCCATCCAGCCCTTTGTCTTCCAGCACCACTTCCCCCGGCAGCCCAAGGCCCGGGCCCTTCAGAGCCACCTGGCCGCCAGCCTCTCCCAGCTCTACAGCCGCTCCTCTTCCGCCGGACGCTGTGCCGCCGCGCACCAGCCTCCCTCCGCTGCGTCCACCTCTGCGGCCGACCAGCCCATGCCCCAGCGCTCGGCCGACGGGGCCACCTGCCCCAAGAAGCCCCCGCCGGTGGTGGCCGTTGCCCCGGAGACCACGCGCCCCTCGCCACTGGGCAGCTACTCCCCCATCCGGAGCCACGGGGGTCCCTTCTTCCAGAGCAATGCTGGGGACTCTTCCTCCTCCTCCTCCTCTTCGTCCTCTGTTTCGCTGCCCACCCCGGATGGCCACCCGCCCCGCAGCCGCTCCTGCCCGGCTTCTGCCAACCTCCTGCCGGTCACCTCCGTCGCCGGGCCCTCTCCGGCCGCAGCGGGCCACAATGCCAAGGAAGAGGGTCCTGCTCCTCTTTCCCGGAAGGACGCAGCCCCGGAGTTTGAGCTGGGAGAGGTGGGGTCCCTCCCACCCCTCATTTTGGCTGGGGGGCTGGGCCTGGCCAGAGCTGGGGCGCCACACCCCGAAGCCCAATGGAAGGCCGGGTGCGGAGAGGCCCTCGTCGGCGTGGGGCCCGTGGGCACCGTCCTCAGCCGGCCCCTCAATGGTGAGTGGGCATTTGGGGGTGGCTCAGAGGTCTGGGGGAGGCAGGTGACCATCTGTTTGGGCACAGTGAAGGGCAGTTGGATAATGTCATTGCCACTGAGGAAGACTGGATTATTTGGGGTATCGTATGGCGCAGTGGGTTAAAGCACTGAGCTGCTGAGCTTGTTGATCAAAAGGTCGCAGGTTCGATTCCGGGGAGCGGCGTGAGCTTCCGCTGTCAGCCCCAGCTTCTGCCAACCTAGCAGTTCGAAAACATGCAAATGTGAGTAGATCAATAGGTACCGCTCCGGCGGGAAGGTAACGGCGCTCCATGCAGTCATGCCGGCCACATGACTTTGGAGGTGTCTACGGACAACGCTGGCTCTTTGGCTTAGAAATGGAGATGAGCACCACATTCCCAGAGTCAGACATGACTGGACTTAATGTCAAGGGACTACCTACCTATACCCTGTGACGGGACAGAAATGGACCCCAATAAAGTACAGGATGTATTAGACTGGGAAGCACCCAAAACTAGAAGGCAGTTGCAAAGTTTTTTGGGGTTTGCACCGAGGATGCACCCAGTAGAATCCTGGGATTTGTCATGGGGTGCATGCAGTTCTCTATCCATCCCAGGACTCCCAGGGAGCAGCCATGTGCATCAGAGTGGGGCCAGGACGCTCTAACTGTGTGGTGTGCAAGGTTGCAGAAGCTAAGAACATCGTTCTTGGTTCTGTGTTTGCATGCAAGCAGCGCTGCCCCCCCCCCGGCCCCCAGGGTCTCCATTTATGTGCTGCAGAATCCCCACCCACCCACCTTGCAAAGGTATACCTGTATTGACTCAAGTCTAATCATAGAATCAAAGAGTTGGAAGAGACCTCCTGGGCCATCCAGTCCAACCCCATTCTGCCAAGAAGCATGAATATTGCATTCAAATCACCCCTGACAGATGGCCATCCAGCCTCTGCTTAAAAGCTTCCAAAGAAGGAGCCTCCACCACACTCCCTCCGGGGCAGAGAGTTCCACTGCTGAACGGCTCTCACAGTCAGGAAGTTCTTCCTCGTGTTCAGATGGAATCTCCTCTCCTGTAGTTTGAAGCCATTGTTCCATGGCGTCCTAGTCTCCAAGGAAGCAGAAAACAAGCTTGCTCCCTCCTCCTCCCTGTGGCTTCCTCTCACATATTTATACATGGCTGTAATCATATCTCCTCTCAGCCTTCTCTTCTTCAGGCTAAACATGCCCAGCTCCTTAAGCCGCTCCTCATAGGGCTTGTTCTCCAGACCCTTGATCATTTTAGTTGCCCTCTTTCTCTGGACACATTCCAGCTTGTCAATATCTCTCTTGAATTGTGGTGCCCAGAATTGGACACAATATTCCAGGTGTGGTCTAACCAAAGCAGAATAGAGCATGGGGAGCATGACTTCCTTAGATCTAGACACTAGGCTCCTATTGATGCGCCTTCGAATCTAATACGCACCTCCACTTTCAAAACGCTGAAACTCAAATATATATTTCTTGTTGAAAGTAATGCACAGCAACCAAGAAGTGCGCTCTCAGTAATTTGGGACATCAAGGCTTCCATCTTTGCTGTAGAATAGCAAAGGGTCCATCGATGTTGTAGACCAGGCCTGGGCAAACTTCGGCCCTCCAGGTGTTTTGGACTGCAACTCCTACCATTCCTGGCCCCAGGCTCCTTCCTTTTGCTTTCCTTTTCTGCTTAAGTGGATGAGGTGGGAATGGAAGGGGCCTGGGGCCAGGAATGGTGGGAGTCGGAGTCCAAAACACCTGGAGGGAAGGCCCAAGTTTGCCCATGCCTGATGCAGAATGCCTCAAGTGAATACAAACACATCAAAATAATACAAGATAATGCACAGAAACACAAGTGGGTTAGCCATCATACCCATGGGTTGAAATGTCCTCCTCCTCCTCCTCTCCATACTCTAAAGTGCCTAAGTGCCCTTTCCATATCTTTCTATTAGAACCAATTAGGAAAGAATGACATTTATAAACCAGGAACAAAAATAGTGTTACATAGTGTAATAACACTGTTCAACGGAATAAAAGTTTCGGGCCTGAAAATAGTTGTTCTTTTATGATTTCATAGAATCATAGAATCCTAGAATCCTAGAGTTGGAAGAGACCTGGTGGGCCATCCTCCAGTCCAACCCCATTCTGCCAAGAAGCAGGAATATTGCATTCAAATCACCCCTGACAGATGGCCATCCAGCCTCTGCTTAAAAGCTTCCAAAGAAGGAGCCTCCACCACACTCCGGGGCAGAGAGTTCCACTGCTGAACAGCTCTCACAGTCAGGAAGTTCTTCCTCATGTTCAGATGGAATCTCCTCTCTTGTAGTTTGGAGCCATTGTTCCATTGCGTCCTAGTCTCCAAGGAAGCAGAAAACAAGCTTGCTCCCTCTTCCTCCCTGTGGCTTCCTCTCACATATTTATACATGGCTATCATGTCTCCTCTCAGCCTTCTCTTCTTCAGGCTAAACATGCCCAGTTCCCTAAGCCGCTCCTCATAGGGCTTGTTCTCCAGACCCTTGATCATTTTAGTCGCCCTCCTCTGGACACATTCCAGCTTGGGGTGGAATGGAATTTGGGGGTGCTGAAAACGAAAATGACATTTCAGAATGTATATTGGCTCTAGTTTTTATGATATAAGCAACCACGTGATCACGTATGGTTGAAAAAAATGCATGTTGCCACTTACACTATGGAAGATTCTAGAATACTCTAGAAAGTTTGATGATGCAGTATTAGTGCCGTGTGCAAAAGCCAGAAAGCCCTCTATAAGGCCGGACTTTTGAACGGTGAGGGTCAGTCAGTTGAAGACTGAGACAGTCTCGTTAAACATCGTTTGACATGGTTCTTTTGACTGTCGTTATGCCTCCTCGCACGTGTGTCAATAAAGCACGATGGAAAAAAGCGATCAAGGCCAATGGACTCCGTCAATGCTGTCAGACTCCTGCTGAGCATTCATTGGAAGAGGGAATCCTTTCCTTGAATACCAAAGGAAAGTCAAGAGAAGCAAACAGGATAGAAAATCAAGTTCAACATCTTTAATAATGACTTAGATGAAGGGCTAGAAGGCATGATCATCAAGTTTGCAGACGACACCAAATTGGGAGGGAGAGCCAATAGTCCAGAGGACAGGAGCAGGATTCAAAACGATCTTGACAGATTAGAGAGATGAATGGCCAAAACTAACAAAATGAAGTTCAACAGTGACAAATGCAAGATACTCCACTTTGGCAGAAAAAATGAAATGCAAAGAGACAGAATGGGGGACGATGAGGCCTGGCTCGAGAGCAGGACGTGTGAAAAAGATCTTGGAGTCCTCGTGGGGAGGAAGGTGAACATGAGCCAACAATGCGATGTGGCGACAAAAAAGCCAATGGGATGTTGGCCTGCATGAAGAGGAGCCTAGTGTCTAGATCTAGGGAAGTCCTGCTCCCCATGCTCTATTCTGCTTTGGTTAGACCACATCTGGAATACTGTGTCCAATTCTGGGCACCACAATTCAAGAGAGATATTGACAAGCTGGAATGTGTCCAGAGGAGGGCGACTAAAATGATCAAGGGTCTGGAGAACAAGCCCTATGAGGAGCGGCTTAGGGAACTGGGCATGTTTAGCCTGAAGAAGAGAAGGCTGAGAGGAGATATGATGAGAGCCATGTATAAATATGTGAGAGGAAGCCACAGGGAGGAGGAGGGAGCAAGCTGGTTTTCTGCTTCCTTGGAGACTAGGACACAAGGGAACAATGGCTTCAAACTACAAGAGAGGAGATTCCATCTGAACATGAGGAAGAACTTCCTGACTGTGAGAGCCGTTCAGCAGTGGAACTCTCTGCCCCGGAGGGAGTGTGGTGGAGGCTCCTTCTTTGGAAGCTTTTAAGCAGAGGCTGGATGGCCATTTGTCAGGGGTGATTTGAATGCAATATTCCTGCTTCTTGGCAGAATGGGGTTGGACTGGATGGCCCATGAGGTCTCTTCCAACTCTAGGATTCTATGATTCTATGATTCAAGTCACGATTCAAGCGGCATTTCAACTTTCAGACTTTTCAACTGCATGAGGCCTACTCATAGAGTTTCTCGCTGCACAAACATAAACAATAGACTAATTAAATAAATATTTCTCATGTCTAAACTATTGGCAATATAATTTGACTAAAATTTAGTAAATATTCACGGTTTATATACATGCAGTAAGGTTAGGCGCATTATCATAATATCAACGAATTAGCTATTGTGGAGAAAACTGAAATAGCTGTTGCATAAAAACCAGAGCCAATTAACACATTTAATTATTATATTTGAATTCGGCATGTTAAATTTACTAAGAAACGGCACATTTCGTTTCCGTAACTGAGAAAAAGTGATAATTTGTAGAATTTATTTATTCATTTATTTATTTGCTGCACTTGTTGACCGCCGTTCTCAGCCCTGGGGCGACTCACGGCGGTGTACAACATATAAAAGACAATTTACAATAAAGCCATAACGAAAAAACCAACATATCACTAATACACAATCATCTAATTACACTAAAATAATCCACTCCGTCTTATCGTAGAATCATAACCAATCTCGTAATCCATATTCCGTTCCAGTTGTCATTACCAGTTAATATAGCACTCAGTTAAATGCTTTCTCGAATAGCCATGTCTTCAGGCTCTTCCGGAAAGCCATAAGGGAGGGCGCCTGTCTGATGTCAACAGGGAGGGTGTTCCACAGCCGGGGGGCCACCACCGAGAAGGCCCTATCCCTCGTCCCCGCCAGACGTGCCTGTGAAGCAGGCGGGATCGAGAGAAGGGCCTCCCCGGACGATCTCAAAGTCCTCGTGGGCTCATAGGCCGAGATGCGGTCAGACAGGTATTTTGGGCCGGAACCGTTTAGGGCTTTGTAGGATAACACCAGCACCTTAAATTGGGCCCAGTAGCAGATCGGCAGCCAGTGGAGCTGGAACAACAAGGGCGTTGTATGCTCCCTGCGTCCTGCTCCTGTTAGTAACATGGCTGCCGCGCGCTGGACTAGCTGAAGCTTCCGGGCCGTCTTCAAGGGCAGCCCCACGTAGAGAGCGTTGCAGTAGTCAAGGCGGGATGTGACCAGAGCGTGTACCACCGTGGCCAAGTCAGACTTCCCAAGGTACGGGCGCAGCTGGCGCACGAGCCTAAGCTGTGCAAATGCTCCCCTGGTCACCGCTGAAACCTGGGGATCCAGGCTCAACGATGAATCCAGGATCACTGTGTAATCTGTGCAGAACAGGCCTGGGAAAACTTCCGCCCTCCAGGAATCCCACAATTCCTATCAGCCTAGAACTGCTCTTTACAATATTCATAGCCTGGGGGCTTCTGGGAGCTGTAGTAGGCTGTTAGGAATGGTGGGAGTTGGAGTCCAACACACCTGGAAGGAGGGCCAAAGTTTGCCCATGCCTGGTGCAGACCCATGCAGCTGCCTCCCCCCAACCCCAGCATCCTATTGATCTCTTCCTCCTCCTGGCCCCCTCCCCACTGCCCCCTTTCCCTGTGCAAACGCTGACTTCTGGATCCGTACTAACACTGACCGTCTCCCCTCTTCTGTCCTCTTGCCTCCCTTGGCCCCTCCCTCCCTCCCTGCCTCTCTGTCTGTGTCTTTGACCCCCCCCCCCCTCCAATGGCAGCCCACCACCTCTCTCCGCAAGCCTTGAAGTGGCGGGAGTATCGCCGGCGGAACCCACTGGGCCTGGGCCTGGACCGCGGCAGCAGCGGTGCTTCAGCGAGCGGCTTGGATGGGAAGCAGGTGCCGCCCGAGCCGGAGGGACGCCTCTCCCGGAGGAACCCCCTCTTTGAGCTCCCGGGAGCCCTGGGCGGGGGGCGGCCCTACGCCAGGCTCAACGGTGGGGCCCCTGTGGTCTATTGAATGGGCGGGGGGGGGGGGGGGGTTGTGGAACAGCATGAGGTTTTTGGGAAATGGAAATCTCCATAACCTTTTGGAAAATTGCATTGTTTACAATTTGGGAAAATCAGAAATTTCTCTCTCTGAGGAGAGTTGAAAACTCACTTGCATCAGCCTTCTCCCTTGTGGTAAATATCCATTAGCATTCATGCAAGGCAATTAGGTTTCTCAGTGGTTAGACTGATAGACCTAGCTATCTCTTTGAATTGTTAGGGACAAAGATATGCCAGTGCACAAAATCGTGTTAATATGTGTGTGTATGCATGTGTGTGTGTGTGTGTGTGTGTGTATCTATATAAATAAAAATGTAATGTTCATTTGTGGAATTAGCGTAATTCAAAAACCACTGGATGAATGGACACCAAATTCGGACACAAGACACCTCTCAGGCCAACAAGTGACCATCACTCATAAAAACACTGAAGAACACAGCAGAAAGGGACTTAAAAAGCCAAAAATTAAAAAATACATTATGACGCATGCACAGAACCATATCTATCTATCTATCTATCTATCTATCTATCTATCTATCTATGCAAACACACATATATACACACGTATACACAAATATATACACAGACTGGGCCACAGCAACACATGGCAGGGGACAGCACACACACACACACATATATCAGAGTTTCAGAAGTGTTCTTTCAGTTGCCCAAAAAACATCTTCTCACCCTTAAAACATCTTGTTTTAAATCATTCTCTCAAGAAATTAAAAATAAGCAGACTTCTTTCAAAATAACATAGTGGGTATACTCACAAACTTGGTGTACTCAGCATACAGGTACTTTGCATATCAATCCAGTTACAGATAGGATTTGAAGTAGTTTCTCTGTGTAGATAACACAAGGCACCTTTCTTGCAATCAACAGTCCTGAGCATCTCTCTGGTTTCTAAAGCATAACGTTTCTACTGACTTCTAAACTGTACTGTTTCTAAAATGGAGTCTGAGTCCTGAACAGTCCCAGTTTTGATCACATGGTCTGCAACCCCTCCCACAACATAGAGTTATATGCATATATGTGTGGATATATGTGTGTTTGTGTATATATATGTGGGTTTGCACATGTATTGTAATGCAATTTTTTTTGGGGGGGGGTTGGCTTGTTAAGTCTCTTCTGTTGTGTTTTCTAGTGTTTTTATGAGTGGTGGTCACTTGCTGGCTTGAGAGGTGTCTTGTGTCCAAAATTTGGTGTCCATTTGTCCAGTGCTTTTTGAGTTCTGTTAATCTCACAAAGGAACATTACATTTTTATTTATATAGATTATTCATCAACGAAGGGTCCTTTTGGGGGGTGGGATCTGCACGGGGCACCTGTTCCCTCTGCGGCTTGCGCAAGAGACCGGGTCTGGATCATGCGTCAGTGTTGTGTAGCGTCAGCTTTCGCACATGGAGTGAATCTCCTAACTGTGCAAAAGGTCAGTGTTGCGCCACTGGGCCAAGGCTCCTCTTCGGTGACCGAATGCTGCCCGGAAGGTGCATTCCTGGTCATCTGCATTGCCTGGAGCAAGACATAATGTAAACACAGAGTCCTATCAGTCTGGATTGGTTTGCAAAGGGATATTATTTGCAGCATCTCAGAGAAGAAAGAAAACAGATTTGTAACACGCAAGACAGCTTTGCAACATGCATCATGTAAACACATAGTCCTATCAGACTTGGTTTGCAAAGGGATATTCATTGCAGCATCTCAGAGAAGAAGGGAAACTTATTTGTAGCATGCAAGACAGCTTTGCAACATGCATCATGTAAACACAGAGTCCTATCAGTCTGGATTAGTTTGCAAAGGGATATTAATTGTAGCATCTCAGAGAAGAAAGGAAACAGATTTGTAGCATGCAAGACAGCTTTGCAACATGCATCATGTAAACACATAGTCCTATCAGACTTGGTTTGCAAAGGGATATTAATTGTAGCATCTCAGAGAAGAAGGGAAACATGTTTGTAGCATGCAAGACAGCTTTGCAACATGCATCATGTAAACACATAGTCCTATCAGACATGGTTTGCAAAGGGATATTAATTGTAGCATCTCAGAGAAGAAGGGAAACATGTTTGCAGAATGCAAGACAGCTTTGCAACATGCATAATGTAAACACAGAGTCCTATCAGTCTGGATTGGTTTGCAAAGGGATATTAATTGCAGCATCTCAGAGAAGAAGGGAAACATATTTGTAGCATGCAAGACAGCTTTGCAACATGCATCATGTAAACACAGAGTCCTATCAGTCTGGATTGGTTTGCAAAGGGATATTAATTGCAGCATCTCAGAGAAGAAGGGAAACATGTTTGTAGCATGCAAGACAGCTTTGCAACATGCATCATGTAAACACAGAGTCCTATCAGTCTGGATTGGTTTGCAAAGGGATATTAATTGCAGCATCTCAGAGAAGAAGGGAAACATGTTTGTAGCATGCAAGACAGCTTTGCAACATGCATCATGTAAACACAGAGTCCTATCAGTCTGGATTGGTTTGCAAAGGGATATTCATTGTAGCATCTCAGAAAAAAAGGGAAACATGTTTGCAGCAAATGTTTTTGTAGACATTAGATACATAATGAAGGAAAGCTGATGCTACAAACTTCCAAGGTGCTACAGTATCCCAAGTGTATACATTACAACCATACATTGTATTTGAGTCATATTATTACACGTGGGGTGCTTAGGCTGCCAAAATGTTCTTGCATTCAATCCCTCTCTGATAGGCATGGGCCAACTTTGACCCTCTCTCCAGGTGTTTTGGACTCCAACTCCCAGCATTCCTAACAGCCTCAGGCCCCTTCCTTTTCCCCCTCAGCCGCTTAAGCGGCTGAGGGGGAAAAGGAAGGGGCCTGAGGCTGTTAGGAATGCTGGGAGTTGGAGTCCAAAACACCTGGAGAGAGGACCAAAGTTGGCCCATGCCTGATCTATGAGGTCCATCTTGTGCCAGTTGTGAAGGCGCCCTTTAACCTGCCCGCCCTGTCCTCCTTGACCCTTTGCAGGACACTCGGTGAAGCAGCTGCAGCTCAACTACTCGGACTTCTTCCCGGACTACTTCTCTCTGGCCGAAAAGCCCCCGGCCGAGTTCTGCCTCTCGCCGGACGGAAACACCGAGTCCATCTCTATCGACCTGCTGCAGAAGAAGGGTACGTAGTGGAGGGTCCAGACACTGCTTGGGCCAAGTTCCCTCTCTTCCCCTTTCTCTCCTTCTCTGGGGAGCATTGGAGGACCAGATTTCCACCTGCCCTGGAAGAATGGGTGGGCTTTCCCTTGGGCCCTTGGTGGGGGGCCACATCTTGCTGGAATTGGGACAAAGGAGCCAAGAGGTCCCCTGGGTTGCTCTGCCCTTCTCTGCCAGTTTGTGCCACGCTGGTTGTGTCTTTCCAGGTCTCGTCAAGGCGGTCAACATGGCGGTGGATCTGATTGTGGCTCATTTTGGGACCAGCCGAGACCCCGGCGTGAAGGTGAGCCCAGCACTGACCTCCCCCAGCCTCCCTTCCCTTTGCCTTTGGTCTTCGCTCAGCGGGATTGTTTATTTGGCCGGTTGCTTCAAGGTTCTCTGAATCCTTCAAAGGGGAGTGGGTCTGGGCCCACCATCCTTGTGGGGATGGGTAATAATAATAATAATAATAATAATAATAATAATAATAATGTATTGGTTTTTTTTCAGGCTATATGGCCATGGTCTAGAGGCATTCTCTCCTGATGTTTCACCTGCATCTATGGAAGCTTTTAAACAGAGGCAGGATGGCCATCTGTCAGGGGTGATTTTAATGCAATATTCCTGCTTCTTGGCAGAATGGGGTTGGACTGGATGATGGCCCAGGAGGTCTCTTCCAACTCTAGGATTCTAGGATTCTAAGCATCCTCGGAGGGAGTGAGGTCTGTTGGAAGTAGGAAAAAGGGGTTTATATATCTGTGGAATGACCAGGGTGGGACAAAGGACTCTTGTCTGCTGGTGCTAGGTGTGAATGTTTCAACTGACCAACTTGATTAGCATATAATGGCCTGACAGTGCCTGGAGCAATCTTTTGTTGAGAGGTGATTAGATGGACAAGCAAAGGACAAGAGGGATCCTCTCACTTCTGCAGCTGTGTACAAGTCTCCATAGGGACCCCCAAACGCAGCAGCATTGCCCAAACACAAATCAGAGAATGTGAAAGGCACCTCAGACTCCTTCAACCAGAGAAGTCAGCCATAGCAGAGCACCTGATGAACCAACCTGGACACAGCATATTATTATTTGAGAACACAGAAATGCTGGACCACACCAACAACCACCATGTCAGACTACACAGAGAAGCCACTGAAATCCACAAGAAGCATGTGGACAATTTCAACAGAAAGGAAGAGACCATGAAAATGAACAAAATCTGGCTACCAGTATTAAAAAACTCTAAATTCACAACAGCACAACAACAGACAGAAAACAAACAAGGACATATAATCACCTCTCAACAAAAGATTGCTCCAGGCACTGCCAGGCAATCAAATGCTCCAGCAGACAAGAGTCCTTTGTCCCACCCTGGTCATTCCACAGATATATAAACCCATTGTCCTAATTCCAACAGACCTCACTACCTCTGAGGATGCTTGCCATAGATGCAGGCGAAACGTCAGGAGAAAGTGCCTCTAGAACATGGCCATATAGCCCGAAAAAACCTACAACAACCCAGTGATTCCGGCCATGAAAGCCTTCGACAATACAAAAAAAAGTGTTGGAAGAGACCTCCTGAGCCATCCTCCAGTCCAACCCCATTCTGCCAAGAAGCAGGAATATTACATTCAAATCACCCCTGACAGATGGCCATCCAGCCTCTGTTTAAAGGCCTCCAAAGAAGGAGCCTCCACCACACTCTGGGGCAGAGAGTTCCACTGCTGAACAGCTCTCACAGTCAGGAAGTTCTTCTTCATGTTCAGATGGAATCTCCTCTCTTGTAGTTTGAAGCCATTGTTCCACGTCCTAGTCTCCTGGGAAGCAGAAAGGAAGCTTGCTCCCTCCTCCTCCTCCTCCCTGTGGCTTCCTCTCACATATTTATCCATGGCCCTCATCATATCTCCTCTCAGCCTTCTCTTCTTCAGGCTAAACATGCCCAGCTCCTTAAGCCGCTCCTCATGGGGCTTGTTCTCCAGACCCTTGATCCTTTGAGTCGCCCTCCTCTGGACACATTCCATCTTAGAGTCAATATCTCTCTTCAATTGTGGTGCCCAGAACTGGACACAATATTCCACAATAATAATAATAATAGCTTTATTTTTATACCCTGCCCATGTGGCGGTCCCTCGTTCTTGCATTCAATCCCTCTCTGATAGGCATGGGCCAACTTTGGCCCTCCCTCCAGGTGTTTTGGACTCCAACTCCCACCATTTCCATTCCTGTTTCCCAGACCAGGGCATTTTGGGACAAGCGTTAAGAAGCTTAAGAGTGCCAATGGGAACCTCCTGGACCCCTGGACTCCATCCTCTGGTGGTGCTCTTGAAAGCAGGGCGGTCACTCTGCTCTCTCTCTCTCTCTCTGTGCACACTCCGGACAGGTCCAGGTTTTTCAGGGAGGCTTGGCACCTTTCCAATCCAGAGAGTCCCCCCTTCCTCTTAATTCCTGGAAAGACCGCCGGGCAGCAGCGCAGCCTGACCTGACCTTTTGGCTTAAGGAGGAGCGGGGGGGGGGGGGCATGCTGAGTCTTGTTTATTTATAGTAATCCCAGGGATTTACATCCCTCAACGACGCCAGCAAACACCGGCTGAGCCGCCCTTAACTCTTTGGGCCCGGCTCTTGCCTTCGGCCTGGGAACCTGGGCACAGCCTTGCCCTTTGGAGTCATCTCCTTATTATTCAGTTGGGGAAAGGGTAAAATAGATACAGCAGCAGTTCAAGGGGACAGAAGCAGCCAATGAGAAGCCTCAGCTGCTTTGAGGTGCAGGGTGGCAGTTGTTGTTGTTATTTATTTATTTATTTATTTATTTACTTTGCTTGTATACCGCAGTTTCTCAGCCCGTAGGCGACTCAACGCGGTTCCACAACAAGAGCAAAAAGACAGTCATAACAATATAGCAATATACAATTTAAAACCATGAGAGCATAATATACAAAGTAATGGCACATCAATAACAGCACATTAACATCTCGTAACTAGAATCATGATCCAATTCGTCGTCTATAATTCTGTTCCTATATTGATCGTATTCATTGCACTGTTTATCCGAATGCCTGTTCAAACAGCCAGGTTTTTAGTTTTCTTCGAAACACCATTAACGTAGGAGCTGATCTAATGTCCATGGGAAGGGCGTTCCACAGCTGAGGGGCCACCACAGAGAAGGCCCTGTCCCTCGTTCCCGCCAGCCGTGCTTGTGATGCAGGCGGGATAGAGAGCAGGGTCTCCCCAGAAGATCTCAAAGTCCTGGTGGGTTCATAGGCAGAGATACGTTCGGATAGGTAGCTTGGGCCCGAACCGTTTAGGGCTTTATTACTTGTGTGCTGGCAAGTAATTTCCAATGTATGGCAACCCTAAGGTGACCCAACTGCAGGTTTTTCTTGGCAAAGCCCTTGTTCAGAGCATCTTTGCCCTTGCCTCCCTCTGGGGCTGAGAGAGTGTGGCTTGCCCAGGGTCATCGGGGGTCTGTACGGCTGAGAAAGTATTGGTTCAGCAAAGAAACCATTCCAGAAAATGGAAGGAAACTCAGGGGAAGGGGTGGGTTATAAATATATTATTATTATTATTATTATTATTATTATTATTATTATTATTGCTACTACTACTAGCTGTACCTGCCATGCGTTGCTGTGGCCAACCTTCCCTCCCTCTTTCTGTACTCCTTTCTTTCTTTCCTTCCTTTCTTCCCTCCCTCTTTCCTTCCTTCCCTTTTTTCTTTCCCTCTCTCCTTCCTTCCTTCCTTCCTTCCTTCCTTCCTTCCTTCCTTCTCTTCCTCTTCCCTTCTTTCCCCCCTTTTCTTTCCCTTCCTCTTTACCCCTTTATTCCTTCTCTACAGAAACTCCCAGCAGTCCTCCTGATCTATCTATCTATCTATCTATCTATCTATCTATCTATCTATCTATCTCTATCTACTAGGACTGTCCAAACACGGAAAAATTTGTTTCTAAACTCGATTCGTTTTTAGGGGTTTTTTGCATTTCGTTATTTAAAAGAATTCCGAAATTTTCCTTTAAAAAAGTTCGATATTTACGAAATTTCAGAAATCATAAAACAATTACAAAACAATTACGAATCGATTACGAATCGATTCATTAATGGCGGCCGCGATCGCGCAATACGCTAAAAAAACTTCTGAAGTTTCCCTCTCCCTCTGTTGTTGACTTGGTGTGATAATTGTATTTTTTTTCACTGAGAAAACAAACAGCAATCCTAAAACCTGCACCAGACATGCAGAAATAATAACGAAACATTTACGAATCAATAACGAAACAATTATGAAACAATTACGAAACAATTACGAAACAATTGCGAAACGAATTGGAAAAATTCGTTTTGTTTTTTAGTTGCTCCTGAATGGTTCAATATCGCTTCGTTATCAAAAAAAATAACGAATTTTTAACGAATTACGAAATTACGAAACGAAACCGCCCAGCCCTACTATCTACCTAACTACCTAACTACCTCTATTTATTTTATCTATCTGGAGGATTGCTGGGAGTCCAGGAATAGGAAATGGGAAATCTGCAGGGATTGGGATCCTCTCAAAGAAATCCAAGGAGAAGAAAGCTTGCAGCTTGTAAGCAGTGCATTTGGATCCTCCTCCTCTCCTCAAGGGCCTGGTCTAGGGGATGCTGGGAGATGTAGTCCGGAAGAAAGTGTGGATATGCTACTGTGTGTTTTGTTTCCCAGAGGGAGTCGTTTTGCGCATGCACTGTAGCATCTTTTTGCCTTTTTGGCCTTTTAAGTCCCTTCTTTTGTATTTTTCAGTGGGGGTTTTTTTTTTTAGTGATGGTTACTCATTGGCCTGAGAAGTGTTTTGTGTCGGTGTCAATGCGTCCAGTGGTTTTTGAGTTATGTTAATCCCACAAATAGAAGATTATTATTATTATCTTTTTATTTTGCCAAAACATACTTTGTCTCAAAAACTTCCTTCCCATTCTATGTATAAAGTGTAGACATCTCATCATTTACATATATGTGAACACAGGCATTTCAAAATCCAAAAACCCACGAGCGCCAAAGCATTTCAGATCAGGGAGGCTGACCCTGCCAGAGGTGGGGGCGTTGTCATGCTTTCCTGCAAATGATTACCATTAACAGTTTGATAGGGCTTGTAGATTGCTAGTTATCTTTTAATTTATGACTTGTAAAGCGTGGCTTAGTATTTGAAGGACAACCTTGCCATGGTTTGCTCATAAACAAATCACAAGTGGTTTAAGGAATGAGGAATCGAAGGTGCAGAGCGGAAGGGGAGAGGGTGGTGGAGGGAGGGGAGGGGAAAAAGTCCAGCCAGGAATGCCAATGGTTGCGAATGCCTATGGTTGGGACCAGCAAACCCCAGAACTCCCAGGGTTTCTTTCCAATCAGACACAAAAAGGCAAAGTGATGAAAACAGAGCAGATTTGTGTGCACATATTTATGTTGGGTCGGCTGAGAAAAGTGCCACGTTAGCCTGAGCTCCAGAGGACAGGAGCAGAATTCAAAACGATCTTGACAGATTAGAGAGATGATGGGCCAAAACTAACAAAGTGAAGTTCAACAGTGGGAAATGCAAGAGACTCCACTTTGGCAGGAAAAACAAAATGCAAAGATACAGAATGGGGGACGATGAGGCCTGGCTCGAGAGCAGGACGGGTGAAAAAGATCTTGGAGTCCTTGTGGGGAGGAAGGGGAACATGAGCCAGGAATGTGATGCGGCGGCAAAAAAAGCCAATGGGATTTTGGCCTGCATCAAGAGGAGCCTAGTGTCTAGATCTAAGGAAGTCATGCTACCCCTCTATTCTGCTTTGGTTAGACCACATCTGGAATATTGTGTCCAATTCTGGGCACCACAATTCAAGAGAGATATTGACAAGCTGGAATGTGTCCAGGGGAGGGCGACTCAAATGATCAAGGGTCTCAAGAACAAGCACTATGAGGAGTGGCTTAAGGAGCTGGGCATGTTTAGCCTGAAGAAGAGAAGGCTGAGAGGAGATATGATAGCCATGTATCAATATGTGAGAGGAAGCCACAGGGAGGAGGAGGGAGCAAGCTTCCATTCTGCTTCCCTGGAGACTAGGATGCAATGGAAGAATGGCTTCAACCTACAAAAGAGGAGATTCCATCTGAACATTAGGAAGAACTTCCTGACTGTGAGAGCCGTTCAGCAGTGGAACTCTCTGCCCCGGAGTGTGGTGGAGGCTCCTTCTCTGGAAGCTTTGAAACAGAGGCTGGATGGCCATCTGTCAGGGGTGCTTTGAATGCAATATTCCTGCTTCTTGGCAGAATGGGGTTGGACTGGATGATGGCCCACCAGGTCTCTTCCAACTCTTTGATTCTAGGATTCTATGAGCTGCATCCTTGGTTTGATGCTTGACCAGAGTCAGAGTGAAGTGAACGTGTAGGCACACTCAGTCCAGCCTTTCCCCCTTTCCTTTCCTCAGTTCTTCCAGCTCTCTCCTTCCATTCCGTGCCTCTCTTTTCCTTTCTATTCCAAAACAATCCTGTTTTCCAAAGCGGTTTTCCTGTGCTTCCCCTTCCCATCCCTTCCAGGTCATTCTGACCGCTTTCTTCGCCTCCCACGCACACCTTTCCCCCTGTGCCTGGCAATCTTGTCTTTTTCCAATTACTCTCCTGTTTTCACTCCCTCCGCCCCTCTCTTTAACCCATTCTTCCTTCTTATTTATTTGTCGTGTCAGAGCAACCAGTCCATTATATTACATTTCTAACAGAACAAAGCAAACAAACAGACAAATACAAAACTTGTGAGTTTGGTAATGGATTAAATGTCCTTTGACCAGTCTCTGGCCACTTGGAGTGCCTCTGGTCTTGCCGCAAGGAGGTCCTCCATGGTGCATCATGTGGCTGGGCTCAGGGTGCATTGCAGCAGGTGGTCAGTGGTTTGCTCCTCTCCGCACTCGCATGTCGAGGATTCCACTTTGTGGCCCCATTTCTTAAGATTGGCCCTGCATCTCGTGGTGCCAGAGCGCAGTCTGTTCAGTGCCTTCCAAGTCGCCCCGTCTTCTTCTGTGTCCCCAGGGGGGAGTCTCTCATTTGGTATCAGCCATGGATTGAGGTTCTGGGTTTGAGTCTGCCACTTTTGGACTCTCACTTGCTGGGGTGTTCCAGCGAGTGTCTCTGTAGATCTTAGAAAACTATTTCTTGATTTAAGTCGTTGACGTGCTGGCTGATACCCAAACAGGGGTTGAGCTGGAGATGTCTCTGCCTTGGTCCTTTCACTATTGGCTGCTACTTCCCGGCAGATGTCAGGTGGTGCAATACCGGCTAAGCAGTGTAATTTCTCCAGTGGTGTCGGGCGCAGGCACCCCGTGATAATGCGGCATGTCTCATTAAGAGCCACATCCACTGTTTTAGCATGGTGAGATGTGTTCCACACTGGGCATGCATACTCAGCAGCAGAGTAGCACAGCACAAGGGCAGATGTCTTCACTGTGTCTGGTTGTGATCCCCAGGTTGTGCCAGTCAGCTTTTGTATGATATTGTTTCTGGCACCCACTTTTTGCTTGATGTTCAGGCAGTGCTTCTTGTAGTCACCATTTCGGCTGAGAAAGGTGATATAGAAGTAAAGCAAATAAATAAATAGGTCAGAGCACGGTCCAAAGTGACTCCCAGGTATTTGGGTGCGCTGCAATGCTCCCGTGGGATTCCTTCCTTCCCAGGTAATAATCCTCAGAGCTCGGGATGCTTCTCTGTTCTTGAGATGAAAGACACATGTCTGTGTTTTAGATGGGTTGGGGATCAGCTGGTTTTCCCGGTAATAGGCAGTAAGAGCACCTAGAGCTTTGGAGAGCTTCTGTTCTACCATCTCAAAGCTCCCTGCTTGAGCAGTAATGGCACTATCATCAGCATATGATTCCTTCTTATAAAAACCACTCTTTCCCAACCTGGGTCTCTTCACGGTGTCCTTTTCCCTTCCGCTTCTGCCTTCCAGGCCAAGCTGGGCAACAGCTCCGTCAGCCCCAACGTGGGGCACCTGATCCTGAAGTACCTGTGTCCGGCCATCCGGGAGGTCCTGAGCGACGGGCTCAAGGCCTACGTGCTGGACGTCATCATCGGCCAGAGGAGGAACGTCCCTTGGAGCGTGGTGGAGGCCTCCACTCAGCTGGGTAAGGAGCTGGGCACGGTCAAGGGGTCAGATAGGGAGGGGTCTGCTCTGGCCATTGGGTGCCCCAAGCCTCACTCACAGAAGGGGTGCGTCTCCCCCAGTCAGAGCATATGGTAATAATAATAATAATAATAATAATAATAATAATAATAATGTATTGTCGAAGGCTTTCATGGCTGGAATCACTAGGTTCTTGTGGGTTTTTTCGGGCTATATGGCCATGTTCTAGAGGCATTTTCTCCTGACATTTCACTTGCATCTATGGCAAGCATCCTCAGAGGGAGTGAGGATGCTTGCCATAGATGCAGGTGAAATGTCAGGAGAAAATGCTTCTAGAGCATGGCCATGTAGCCCAAAAAAACCCACAAGAACCTAATAATAATAATAATAATAATAATTATTATTATTATTATTATTTATTTATTTATTTATTACTGTGCTTATATACCGCCGTTTCTCAGCCTAAATCGGCGACTCAATGCGGTTTACAACACAACGACAAGCAGCAATATTCCATTAAAAAAGCATAAAAACACATACACAATACACAATATTATAGGGCCACCAATAACAATCCAATGCATCTCTTAATTATAATCGCAATCCAATTTTGTCGTCTGTGATTAACCAATCCTTTGTTCATCAGTTTTGTTGCACCAAATTAATCGAATGCTTGTTTAAACATCCATGTCTTCAACCTTTTTCGAAATACCATCAGCGAAGGGGCTGATCTCACCTCTATGGGGAGGGCATTCCAAAGCCGAGGGGCCACCACAGAAAAGGCCCTGTCTCTCGTTCCCACCAGCCGCACCTGTGAAGCAGGCGGGATAATAATAATAATAATTGTATTTCTTACCTGCCTCTCCTTGTGGCTCAAGGCGGGTCACCGTACAATGAAAACACATAAACATTGCAAAAATACTATAAACACACAAATTAAAATATAGTTCTAATTTTACATATTATGGATTTGCAACAAGGAGGAAGGGAGGCATTTCTCGGAGCGCCGTGACCCTTCGGACCCAGAGCAGTGCCCATTTCTCATTAAATCATCGAGTTGGAAGAGACCTCAAGTGCCGCCCTGTCCAACCCCATTTTGCCAGGAAGGGAGACACAGTCAAAGCACTCCCGACAGAGGGCCGTCCAGCCTCTGCTTAGAAACAAACCTCAGGAGAAGGAAACTCAGGAGAAGGAAACTGGTAGCATTTCCCACTGCCCAAAAGTGCTTTCCATTAAGACATTCTTCCTAAGGTTTTACATGAGATCTCTTTTCCTCCCCTTTGAATCCATGGCTGCGCTGTGTCCCTGTCTCCGTTGTGTCCCAGTGACTTTGCAGCTTCATGGCTACTCAGTGCTATT
Organism: Anolis sagrei; assembly: GCF_037176765.1. Lineage (NCBI taxonomy): Eukaryota > Metazoa > Chordata > Lepidosauria > Squamata > Anolidae > Anolis > Anolis sagrei. The sequence goes on from NW_027118835.1 coordinate 82,974, forward strand.
CAAGCTTGCGAAATGCAACATCAGCACTTGCTCTAAACAGACAAGGGTTCTTCCTCCTATCCTGGACAATATTCCACGGGAATATACACACTCCACTTGCCTCACTGCCAACAGACGTCTGAAGATGCCATTAGCCACAGATGCAGGTGAAATGTAAGGAGAGAATGCTGCTGAAACAGCAATCCATCCTTTCTATTGCCGTAGTGTCTCAGCACACGTTCCTCCCTGTTGGGGTTCATGTTGTGACTTTTTGCCCAGCTCTGTAACCTGTGAAGGTCCCCAATGTCCCTGCTCTTGGCCTCTTGACCCTTGGGAAGCCTCCCAGAGGCCACGGCTGGCCGGCACTTGGGGTCTCCAGAGATGCAGCCCCCTCCTCTGGGGGTCCACGCCTGAGCCCTCCCTCCTCTTCTCCGCAGGTCCCTCCACCAAGGTCCTGCACGGCCTCTACAGCAAGGTCAGCCAGTATCCAGAGCTCACCAGCCACACCATGCGCTTCAACGCCTTCATTTTTGGGCTCCTCAAGTAAGTGGCCGCTTCCAAAGAGGAGGGTCCAGGGGGCAAGGAGTGGGTGGGTGGACAATGAAGGTGGAACTCTCTTCCTGCCCCCCCTCTCTTCACTCTGGCCCAGAGCAGCAGTTGGTTCTGGGGGAGGAGTCCTCAACAGAGACATAAGCAGGAGACAAGGTGGAACTCTCTTCCTGGCCCCCTCTCTCTTCACTCTGGCCCAGAGCAGCAGTTGGTGCTGGGGTGGGTGGGTCCCCAACTGTTGACATATGCAGGAGACAAGGTGGAACTGTCTTCCTGGTCCCCCCTCTCTTCACTCTGACCCAGAGCAGCAGTTGGTGCTGAGGGAGGGGTCCCCAACTGATGACATATGCAGGAGACAAGGTGGAACTGTCTTCCTGGCCCCCTCTCTCTTCACTCTGACCCAGAGCAGCAGTTGGTGCTGGGAGGAGGGGTCCTCAACAGATGACATAAGCAGGAGACAAGGTGGAACTGTCTTCCTGGCACCCTCTCTCTTCACTCTGACCCAGAGCAGCAGTTGGTGCTGGGAGGAGGGGTCCTCAACAGATGACATAAGCAGGAGACAAGGTGGAACTGTCTTCCTGGCCCCCTCTCTCTTCACTCTGACCCAGAGCAGCAGTTGGTGCTGGGAGGAGGGGTCCTCAACAGATGACATATGCAGGAGACAAGGTGGAACTGTCTTCCTGGCCCCCTCTCTCTTCACTCTGACCCAGAGCAGCAGTTGGTGCTGGGAGGAGGGGTCCTCAACAGATGACATAAGCAGGAGACAAGGTGGAACTGTCTTCCTGGCCCCCTCTCTCTTCACTCTGACCCAGAGCAGCAGTTGGTGCTGGGAGGAGGGGTCCTCAACAGATGACATAAGCAGGAGACAAGGTGGAACTGTCTTCCTGGCCCCCTCTCTCTTCACTCTGACCCAGAGCAGCAGTTGGTGCTGGGAGGAGGGGTCCTCAACAGATGACATATGCAGGAGACAAGGTGGAACTGTCTTCCTGGCCCCCTCTCTCTTTACTCTGACCCAGAGCAGCAGTTGGTGCTGGGAGGAGGGGTCCTCAACAGATGACATATGCAGGAGACAAGGTGGAACTGTCTTCCTGGCCCCCTCTCTCTTCACTCTGACCCAGAGCAGCAGTTGGTGCTGGGAGGAGGGGTCCTCAACAGATGACATAAGCAGGAGACAAGGTGGAACTGTCTTCCTGGCCCCCTCTCTCTTCACTCTGACCCAGAGCAGCAGTTGGTGCTGGGAGGAGGGGTCCTCAACAGATGACATAAGCAGGAGACAAGGTGGAACTGTCTTCCTGGCCCCCTCTCTCTTTACTCTGACCCAGAGCAGCAGTTTGTGTTGAGGGGGGGGGGTCCTCAACAGATGACATAAGCAGGAGACAAGGTGGAACTGTCTTCCTGGCCCCCTCTCTCTTCACTCTGACCCAGAGCAGCAGTTGGTGCTGGGAGGAGGGGTCCTCAACAGATGACATAAGCAGGAGACTAGGTGGAACTGTCTTCCTGGCCCCCTCTCTCTTCACTCTGACCCAGAGCAGCAGTTGGTGCTGGGAGGAGGGGTCCTCAACAGATGACATATGCAGGAGACTAGGTGGAACTGTCTTCCTGGTCCCCCCTCTCTTCACTCTGACCCAGAGCAGCAGTTGGTGCTGAGGGAGGGGTCCCCAACTGATGACATATGAAGGAGACAAGGTGGAACTGTCTTCCTGGCCCCCTCTCTCTTCACTCTGACCCAGAGCAGCAGTTGGTGCTGGGAGGAGGGGTCCTCAACAGATGACATAAGCAGGAGACAAGGTGGAACTGTCTTCCTGGCCCCCTCTCTCTTCACTCTGACCCAGAGCAGCAGTTGGTGCTGGGAGGAGGGGTCCTCAACAGATGACATATGCAGGAGACAAGGTGGAACTGTCTTCCTGGCCCCCTCTCTCTTCACTCTGACCCAGAGCAGCAGTTGGTGCTGGGAGGAGGGGTCCTCAACAGATGACATAAGCAGGAGAGAAGGTGGAACTGTCTTCCTGGCCCCCTCTCTCTTCACTCTGACCCAGATCAGCAGTTGGTGCTGGGAGGAGGGGTCCTCAACAGATGACATAAGCAGGAGACAAGGTGGAACTGTCTTCCTGGCCCCCTCTCTCTTCACTCTGACCCAGAGCAGCAGTTGGTGCTGGGAGGAGGGGTCCTCAACAGATGACATATGCAGGAGACAAGGTGGAACTGTCTTCCTGGCCCCCTCTCTCTTTACTCTGACCCAGAGCAGCAGTTGGTGCTGGGAGGAGGGGTCCTCAACAGATGACATATGCAGGAGACAAGGTGGAACTGTCTTCCTGGCCCCCTCTCTCTTCACTCTGACCCAGAGCAGCAGTTGGTGCTGGGAGGAGGGGTCCTCAACAGATGACATAAGCAGGAGACAAGGTGGAACTGTCTTCCTGGCCCCCTCTCTCTTCACTCTGACCCAGAGCAGCAGTTGGTGCTGGGAGGAGGGGTCCTCAACAGATGACATAAGCAGGAGACAAGGTGGAACTGTCTTCCTGGCCCCCTCTCTCTTTACTCTGACCCAGAGCAGCAGTTTGTGTTGAGGGGGGGGGGGGTCCTCAACAGATGACATAAGCAGGAGACAAGGTGGAACTGTCTTCCTGGCCCCCTAACTCTTCACTCTGACCCAGAGCAGCAGTTGGTGCTGGGAGGAGGGGTCCACAACTGATGATGTATGCAGGAGACAAGGTGGAACTGTCTTCCTGGCCCCCTCTCTCTTCACTCTGACCCAGAGCAGCAGTTGGTGCTGGGAGGAGGGGTCCTCAACAGATGACATAAGCAGGAGACTAGGTGGAACTGTCTTCCTGGCCCCCTCTCTCTTCACTCTGACCCAGAGCAGCAGTTGGTGCTGGGAGGAGGGGTCCTCAACAGATGACATATGCAGGAGACAAGGTGGAACTGTCTTCCTGGCCCCCTCTCTCTTCACTCTGACCCAGAGCAGCAGTTGGTGCTGGGAGGAGGGGTCCTCAACAGATGACATAAGCAGGAGACAAGGTGGAACTGTCTTCCTGTCCCCCTCTCTCTTTACTCTGACCCAGAGCAGCAGTTGGTGCTGGGAGGAGGGGTCCTCAACAGATGACATATGCAGGAGACAAGGTGGAACTGTCTTCCTGGCCCCCTCTCTCTTCACTCTGACCCAGAGCAGCAGTTGGTGCTGGGAGGAGGGGTCCTCAACAGATGACATATGCAGGAGACAAGGTGGAACTGTCTTCCTGGCCCCCTCTCTCTTCACTCTGACCCAGAGCAGCAGTTGGTGCTGGGAGGAGGGGTCCTCAACAGATGACATAAGCAGGAGACAAGGTGGAACTGTCTTCCTGTCCCCCTCTCTCTTCACTCTGACCCAGAGCAGCAGTTGGTGCTGGGAGGAGGGGTCCTCAACAGATGACATATGCAGGAGACAAGGTGGAACTGTCTTCCTGGCCCCCTCTCTCTTCACTCTGACCCAGAGCAGCAGTTGGTGCTGGGAGGAGGGGTCCTCAACAGATGACATAAGCAGGAGACAAGGTGGAACTGTCTTCCTGGCCCCCTCTCTCTTCACTCTGACCCAGAGCAGCAGTTGGTGCTGGGAGGAGGGGTCCTCAACAGATGACATATGCAGGAGACAAGGTGGAACTGTCTTCCTGGCCCCCTCTCTCTTCACTCTGACCCAGAGCAGCAGTTGGTGCTGGGAGGAGGGGTCCTCAACAGATGACATAAGCAGGAGACAAGGTGGAACTGTCTTCCTGGCCCCCTCTCTCTTCACTCTGACCCAGAGCAGCAGTTGGTGCTGGGAGGAGGGGTCCTCAACAGATGACATAAGCAGGAGACAAGGTGGAACTGTCTTCCTGGCCCCCTCTCTCTTCACTCTGACCCAGAGCAGCAGTTGGTGCTGGGAGGAGGGGTCCTCAACAGATGACATAAGCAGGAGACAAGGTGGAACTGTCTTCCTGGCCCCCTCTCTCTTTACTCTGACCCAGAGCAGCAGTTTGTGTTGAGGGGGGGGGGGTCCTCAACAGATGACATAAGCAGGAGACAAGGTGGAACTGTCTTCCTGGCCCCCTCTCTCTTCACTCTGACCCAGAGCAGCAGTTGGTGCTGGGAGGAGGGGTCCACAACTGATGATGTATGCAGGAGACAAGGTGGAACTGTCTTCCTGGCCCCCTCTCTCTTCACTCTGACCCAGAGCAGCAGTTGGTGCTGGGAGGAGGGGTCCTCAACAGATGACATAAGCAGGAGACTAGGTGGAACTGTCTTCCTGGCCCCCTCTCTCTTCACTCTGACCCAGAGCAGCAGTTGGTGCTGGGAGGAGGGGTCCTCAACAGATGACATATGCAGGAGACAAGGTGGAACTGTCTTCCTGGCCCCCTCTCTCTTCACTCTGACCCAGAGCAGCAGTTGGTGCTGGGAGGAGGGGTCCTCAACAGATGACATAAGCAGGAGACAAGGTGGAACTGTCTTCCTGTCCCCCTCTCTCTTTACTCTGACCCAGAGCAGCAGTTGGTGCTGGGAGGAGGGGTCCTCAACAGATGACATATGCAGGAGACAAGGTGGAACTGTCTTCCTGGCCCCCTCTCTCTTCACTCTGACCCAGAGCAGCAGTTGGTGCTGGGAGGAGGGGTCCTCAACAGATGACATATGCAGGAGACAAGGTGGAACTGTCTTCCTGGCCCCCTCTCTCTTCACTCTGACCCAGAGCAGCAGTTGGTGCTGGGAGGAGGGGTCCTCAACAGATGACATAAGCAGGAGACAAGGTGGAACTGTCTTCCTGTCCCCCTCTCTCTTCACTCTGACCCAGAGCAGCAGTTGGTGCTGGGAGGAGGGGTCCTCAACAGATGACATATGCAGGAGACAAGGTGGAACTGTCTTCCTGGCCCCCTCTCTCTTCACTCTGACCCAGAGCAGCAGTTGGTGCTGGGAGGAGGGGTCCTCAACAGATGACATAAGCAGGAGACAAGGTGGAACTGTCTTCCTGGCCCCCTCTCTCTTCACTCTGACCCAGAGCAGCAGTTGGTGCTGGGAGGAGGGGTCCTCAACAGATGACATAAGCAGGAGACAAGGTGGAACTGTCTTCCTGGCCCCCTCTCTCTTTACTCTGACCCAGAGCAGCAGTTGGTGTTGAGGGGGGGGGGGTCCTCAACAGATGACATAAGCAGGAGACAAGGTGGAACTGTCTTCCTGGCCCCCTCTCTCTTCACTCTGACCCAGAGTTGCAGTTGGTGCTGGGGGAAGGGTCCCCAACTGATGACATGTGCAGGAGACAAGGTGGAAGTGTCCTCTGGCCCCCTCTCTCTTCACTCTGACACAGAGTAGTAGTTGGTGCTAGGAGGAGGGGTCCCCAACTTATGAAATATGCAAGAGACAAGGTGGAACTGTCCCCTGGCCCCCCCTCTCTTCACTCTGACACAGAGCAGCAGTTGGTGCTGGGAGGAGGGGTCATCAACAGATGACATAAGCAGGAGACAAGGTGGAACTGTCTTCCTGTCCCCCTCTCTCTTCACTCTGACCCAGAGCAGCAGTTGGTGCTGGGAGGAGGGGTCCTCAACAGATGACATATGCAGGAGACAAGGTGGAACTGTCCCCTGGCCCCCCCTCTCTTCACTCTGACCCAGAGCAGCAGTTGGTGCTGGGAGGAGGGGTCCTCAACAGATGACATAAGCAGGAGACAAGGTGGAACTGTCTTCCTGGCCCCCTCTCTCTTCACTCTGACCCAGAGCAGCAGTTGGTGCTGGGAGGAGGGGTCCTCAACAGATGACATATGCAGGAGACAAGGTGGAACTGTCTTCCTGGCCCCCTCTCTCTTCACTCTGACCCAGAGCAGCAGTTGGTGCTGGGAGGAGGGGTCCTCAACAGATGACATAAGCAGGAGACAAGGTGGAACTGTCTTCCTGGCCCCCTCTCTCTTCACTCTGACCCAGAGCAGCAGTTGGTGCTGGGAGGAGGGGTCCTCAACAGATGACATAAGCAGGAGACAAGGTGGAACTGTCTTCCTGGCCCCCTCTCTCTTCACTCTGACCCAGAGCAGCAGTTGGTGCTGGGAGGAGGGGTCCTCAACAGATGACATAAGCAGGAGACAAGGTGGAACTGTCTTCCTGGCCCCCTCTCTCTTTACTCTGACCCAGAGCAGCAGTTGGTGTTGAGGGGGGGGGGGGGTCCTCAACAGATGACATAAGCAGGAGACAAGGTGGAACTGTCTTCCTGGCCCCCTCTCTCTTCACTCTGACCCAGAGTTGCAGTTGGTGCTGGGGGAAGGGTTCCCAACTGATGACATGTGCAGGAGACAAGGTGGAAGTGTCCTCTGGCCCCCTCTCTCTTCACTCTGACACAGAGTAGTAGTTGGTGCTAGGAGGAGGGGTCCCCAACTGATGAAATATGCAAGAGACAAGGTGGAACTGTCCCCTGGCCCCCCCTCTCTTCACTCTGACACAGAGCAGCAGTTGGTGCTGGGAGGAGGGGTGCTGGGGTGGGGGGTCCCCAACTGATGACATACGCAGGAGACAAGGTGGAACTGTCTTCCTGGCCCCCTCTCTCTTCACTTTGACACAGAGTAGCAGTTGGTGCTGGGGGGGGGGGGGTCCCCAACTGATGACATGTTCCGGAGACAAGGTGGAACTGTCTTCCTGGCCCCCTCTCTCTTCACTCTGGCCCAGAGCAGCAGTTGGTGCTGGGGTGGGTGGGTCCCCAACTGATGACATATGCAGGAGACAAGGTGGAACAGTCTTCCTGGCCCCCTCTCCCTTCACTCTGACACAGAGCAGCAGTTGGTGCTGGGGGAGGGGTCTCCAACAGATGACATATGCAGGAGACAAGGTGGAACTGTCTTCCTGGCCCCCTCTCTCTTCACTCTGACACAGAGCAGCAGTTGGTGCTAGGGGAGGGGTCCCCAACAGATGACATATGCAGGAGACAAGGCGGAAGTGTCCCCTGGCCCCCTCTCTCTTCACTCTGGCCCAGAGTAGCAGTTGGTGCTGGGGGGAGGGGTCCCCAACAGATGACATATGCAGGAGACAAGGCGGAAGAGTCCCCTGGTCCCCTCTCTCTTCACTCTGGCCCAGAGTAGCAGTTGGTGCTGGGAGGAGGGGTCCCCCAACAGATGACATATGCAGGAGACAAGGCGGAAGTGTCCCCTGGCCCCCTCTCTCTTCACTCTGGCCCAGAGCAGCAGTTGGTGCTGGGAGGAGGGGTCCTCAACAGATGACATAAGCAGGAGACAAGGTGGAACTGTCTTCCTGGCCCCCTCTCTCTTCACTCTGACCCAGAGCAGCAGTTGGTGCTGGGAGGAGGGGTCCTCAACAGATGACATAAGCAGGAGACAAGGTGGAACTGTCTTCCTGGCCCCCTCTCTCTTTACTCTGACCCAGAGCAGCAGTTGGTGTTGAGGGGGGGGGGGGTCCTCAACAGATGACATAAGCAGGAGACAAGGTGGAACTGTCTTCCTGGCCCCCTCTCTCTTCACTCTGACCCAGAGTTGCAGTTGGTGCTGGGGGAAGGGTTCCCAACTGATGACATGTGCAGGAGACAAGGTGGAAGTGTCCTCTGGCCCCCTCTCTCTTCACTCTGACACAGAGTAGTAGTTGGTGCTAGGAGGAGGGGTCCCCAACTGATGAAATATGCAAGAGACAAGGTGGAACTGTCCCCTGGTCCCCCCTCTTTTCACTCTGACACAGAGCAGCAGTTGGTGCTGGGAGGAGGGGTGCTGGGGTGGGGGGTCCCCAACTGATGACATACGCAGGAGACAAGGTGGAACTGTCTTCCTGGCCCCCTCTCTCTTCACTTTGACACAGAGTAGCAGTTGGTGCTGGGGGGGGGGGGTCCCCAACTGATGACATGTTCCGGAGACAAGGTGGAACTGTCTTCCTGGCCCCCTCTCTCTTCACTCTGGCCCAGAGCAGCAGTTGGTGCTGGGGTGGGTGGGTCCCCAACTGATGACATATGCAGGAGACAAGGTGGAACTGTCTTCCTGGCCCCCTCTCCCTTCACTCTGACACAGAGCAGCAGTTGGTGCTGGGGGAGGGGTCTCCAACAGATGACATATGCAGGAGACAAGGTGGAACTGTCTTCCTGGCCCCCTCTCTCTTCACTCTGACACAGAGCAGCAGTTGGTGCTAGGGGAGGGGTCCCCAACAGATGACATATGCAGGAGACAAGGCGGAAGTGTCCCCTGGCCCCCTCTCTCTTCACTCTGGCCCAGAGTAGCAGTTGGTGCTGGGAGGAGGGGTCCCCAACAGATGACATATGCAGGAGACAAGGCGGAAGTGTCCCCTGGCCCCCTCTCTCTTCACTCTGGCCCAGAGTAGCAGTTGGTGCTGGGGGGAGGGGTCCCCAACAGATGACATATGCAGGAGACAAGGCGGAAGAGTCCCCTGGTCCCCTCTCTCTTCACTCTGGCCCAGAGTAGCAGTTGGTGCTGGGAGGAGGGGTCCCCAACAGATGACATATGCAGGAGACAAGGCGGAAGTGTCCCCTGGCTCCCTCTCTCTTCACTCTGGCCCAGAGTAACAGTTGGTGCTGGGGGGAGGGGTCCCCAACAGATGACATATGTAGGAGACAAGGTGGAAGTGTCCCCTGGCCCCCTCTCTCTTCACTCTGGCCCAGAGCAGCTGTTGGTGCTGGGGGGGGGGGCAACTGATGACACATGCAGGAGACAAGGTGGAACTGTCTTCCTGGCCCCCTCTCTCTTCACTCTGACACAGAGCAGCAGTTGGTGCTGGGGGAGGGGTCCCCAACTGATGACATATGCAGGAGACAAGGCGGAAGTGTCCCCTGGCCCCCTCTCTCTTCACTCTGGCCCAGAGCAGCAGTTGGTGCTGGGAGGAGGGGTCCCCAACTGATGACATATGCAAGAGACAAGGTGGAACTATTTTCCTGGCCCCCTCTCTCTTCACTCTGGCCCAGAGCAGCAGTTGGTGCTGGGGTGGGTGGGTCCCCAACTGATGACATATGCAGGAGACAAGGCGGAACTGTCTTCCTGGCTCTCTCTCTCTTCACTCTGACACAGAGTAGCAGTTGGTGCTGGAGGGAGGGGTCCCCAACTGATGACATATGCAGGAGACAAGGTGGAACTGTCTTCCTGGCCCCCTCTCTCTTCACTCCGGCCTAGAGCAGCAGTTAGTGCTGGGAGGAGAGGACCCCAACTGTTGACATATGCAGGAGACAAGGTGGAACTCTCTTCCTGGCCCCCTCTCTCTTCACTCTGACCCAGAGCAGCAGTTGGTGCTGGGAGGAGGGGTCCCCAACTGTTGACATATGCAGGAGACAAGGTGGAACTGTCTTCCTGGCCCCCTCTCTCTTCACTCTGACCCAGAGCAGCAGTTGGTGTTGAGGGGGGGGGTCCCCAACTGTTGACATATGCAGGAGACAAGGTGGAACTGTCTTCCTGGCCCCCTCTCTCTTCACTCTGACCCAGAGCAGCAGTTGGTACTGGAGGAGGGGTCCCCAACTGATGACATATGCAGGAGACAAGGTGGAACTGTCTTCCTGGCCCCCTCTCTCTTCACTCTGACCCAGAGCAGCAGTTGATGTTGGGAGGAGGGGTCCTCAACTGATGAGATATGCAGGACACAAGGTGGAACTGTCTTCCTGCCCCCCTCTCTCTTCACTCCAGCCTAGAGCAGCAGTTGGTGCTGGGGGGGGGGGGGTCCCCAACTGATGACATATGCAGGAGACAAGGTGGAACTGTCTTCCTGGCCCCCTCTCTCTTCACTCTGACCCAGAGCAGCAGTTGGTGTTGAGGGGGGGGGGGGGTCCCCAACTGATGACATATGCAGGAGACAAGGTGGAACTGTCTTCCGGGCTCCCTCTCTCTTCACTCTGGCCTAGAGCAGCAGTTGGTGCTGGGGGAGGGGTCCCCAACTGATGACATATGCAGGAGACAAGGTGGAACTGTCTTCCTGGCCCCCTCTCTCCTCACTCTGGCCCAGAGCAGTACTTGGTGCTATGGGGAGGGGCTCCCAACTAATGACATAGGCAGGAGACAAAGTGGAACTGTCTTCCTGGCCCCCTCTCTCTTCACTCTGGCCCAGAGCAGCAGTTGGTGTTGGGGGAGGGGCTCCCAACTGATGACACAGGCAGGAGACAAAGTGGAAATGCTCCTGTGTTGTCCCCCCTGAGCTGGCCTTCCCTGTGGGGTGCCCTTTTCACCTGCACCCACAGAAAGAGGGCTGTCCCACTGTTTTCACCCTCTTCCCCTGCTCTCCTTTCTAACAGCATCCGATCCCTGGAGTTCTGGTTCAACCACCTCTACAACCATGAAGGTGAGTCTGGGAACCTGTGGGTCCGGGGCACCTTTACCTTCCCTGGAGCTTACAAAGCCCCCCAAGAATTCTATGGGGACCCCCAAGGGTGGCATTATGAGTCCCTTCTCTTTTGGGGAGTTGGTCCAAAACAGCTGGAGGAGGCCGAAGTTGGCTCCTGCCTAGCCTAAGGGTCATGCCTCCTCCCGGGCAGCCTTTGGCCACTGGTACCCCAAGCACGGAGCCTGCCTCCCCACTGAGCCTTTCCCCTCCCTCATTCTCCCTAGACGTGCTGCAGGCGCACTACCAGCCGGTGGGCTTCCTGGCGCTGTCGCAGGGGGTCTGCCAGGGTCTCTTTGAGGAGCTCCTCCTGCTGCTCCAGCCGCTCTCGCTGCTGCCCTTCGACCTGGACCTGCTCTTCGAGCACCACCGGCTTCAGATGGGCCGGGAGCAGCGGCAGAAGAAGGAGCTGCTCCGCATCCGGCAAGACCTCCTCCTCTCGGCCCACTCCACCCTCCAGCTCATGCGGACCCCCGGCCAGAGCGGGGCCCCCGACGAGGAGGAAGAAGAGGAAGAGGAGGAAGACCCCCAGCAAAGGAGGAGCAGCAGCGGCAGCAACACGCTGGGATGGGGGCCCAAGAAGACCCCCAAAAGGCAGGAGGAGGAAGAGGAGGCGGCCCCTGTCCAGCGGGTCAAGGGGGTGGGCGCTCCGTCCGGAGGGAAATCAGAGGAGGAAGTGGCCAGAAGGCAGTGGCCGGAGGGCCCCCCAGGGCCCAAGAGGGACAAGCAGGCCAGCTGGTGGTTCCAGCTCATGCAGAGCTCACAGGTCTACATCGAGGGCCCCTCGGAGGGGCCCCGCGCCATTCGCTACGAGCGGAAGGTGAAGAAGCCGGCCCCCACAACTAAGAAGGTGCCCCCACCACCACCCCGGGAAGGGGTGGTGGAGGGAGCCGAGGCCTGCCCCATTGCGGCGGAAGTGCCCCTCAAGGACAGGCCCTCGCTGGGGCCAACGGTAGGGGCCCCCCAAAAGCCAGAGTTCCCAGAGAAGGAGGAGGAGAAGGGCCCCCACCACCGCCGCCCCTCCTGGATGGGCAGCCCCCCAGAGTCCGTCCTGACGGAGCTGAAGCACAGCAAGGCCAAGGAGGAGGAGGAGGGGCCCCAGAAATTGGGGAGCCCCCTGAAAGAGAGTGGCCCCGGAGTGTCCCTGAGCAACCAGCCCAAGTGGGGGTGCCTCTTTGGATCCCGGAAGGCCCCCAAGGACTCCAAGCAGACCCCCAACAGGTGAGCCCTTGGAAATGGACCCTTGGGCAATGATGCTGGGGGGCTATTGGAGGGAGGCGGTGGGGGTGCCCAGTCTGGCCAGAAGACCCTTCCCCAGAAATGTGGATCCAATCCTGTTGCCCCTGGTTCCTCCCGACCTCCATCTCTCATTGCAGGTTGCCCTCTGGCTGGCTGAGCCTGGACCGCTCCATCTTCCAGCTGGTGGCCCAGACCGTGGGCGCGGCCAGTGGCGTCTGGAGAGAAGCCCACGCGGACCCTGAGAAGCTGGCCCCAGAACTGCCCCCCTTGCACCCCAAGCACCGGACCCCCCTGCTGCTGCTGCCGCCGGACAGGAGCAAGGCCCAGGAGGGGCCCTGGTGAGTGGCTTTGAGGGGGTGGGCACCCAAGGGGAGGGGCCACAGGGGCGAGGACCCCACTTGCCTGAGTGCTTCTGGGAAGGGGATCCCCCTTTTGAGGCTCGGTACTGCCCCAAATTCCTAGCAACACTACTAGATGCAAGGAGATCACAATGCAATAGATTGATTTCATCCTCTTTTGGTGGCAGTTCAAGGTGGACAAGATGGGCATGTCCAGAGAAGGGCCACCAAAATGGCCAAATGACTAGAAACTGGGGAGGGGGGGGGGAACATGGCAGCCATGTTTAAATATTTGAAAGAGGGTCCCGTTGAGGAGGTGGCTAGCCCGCTTTCTGCTCAGCCTCACTAAACACCAAACCCAGAATTCTGCAGAAGGCAGGAACTGGATTTCAAGTGGATTTTTTCTCTAATGGGATGAGGAATGGGTTCAAAATGCAGGAAAAGTGGTTCCACCAATATTATCTCTCCCTTAGGAGGCATTTCTTCGTAGCAAAATAATATGGTTGCACCATTTGCAAAAACAAGGTTTCCATAACACAAATAAAGTTCAAGCTTCACACTGGAGCTTCATACACAAGGCCTTCTCATTCTGAGGCCTACTAACACTCGACCTTCTCACAGACTAAGGCCTACCTCACACTGTGAGGCCTATCTCACACAGAGGCTTCTCTCACGGACTAAGGCCTACCTCACACAGAAACCTCCTCTCTCATATTAAGGCCTAACTCACACTGTGAGGCCTTCTGTCACAGACTAAGGCCTACCTAACACTGTGAGACCTATCTCACACAGAGGCTTTTCTCACAGACTAAGGCCTACCTTACACAGAAGCCTCCTCTCTCATACTAAGGCCTAACACTGTGAGGCCTTCTCTCACAGACTAAGGCCTAGCTCACACTGTGAGGCCTATCTCACACAGAGGCTTCTCTCTCATACTAGAATAATAGAATCCTAGAATCAAAGAGTTGGAAGAGACCTCATGGGCCATCCAGTCCAACCCCCTGCCAAGAAGCAAGAATATTGCATTCAAATCACCCCTGACAGATGGCCATCCAGCCTCTGCTTAAAAGCTTCCAAAGAAGGAGCCTCCACCACACTACTAAGGCCTACCTCACACTGTGAGGCCTTCTCTCACAGACTAAGGCCTAGCTCACACTGTGAGGCCTATCTCACTCAGAGGCTTCTCTCACAGACTAAGGCCTACCTCACACAGAAGCCTCCTCTCTCATACTATTTATTTATTTATTTATTTACTATGCTTCTATACCGCCATTCTCAGCCCGAGGGTGACTCATGGCGGTTTACAAAATGGCACAATTCGATGCCCACAACAGTACAAAAATCATTTAAACATTACTAAGGCCTAACTCACACTGTGAGGTCTTCTGTCACAGACTAAGGCCTACCTAGCACTGTGAGGCCTATCTCACACATAGGGTTCTCTCACAGACTAAGGCCTACCTCACACAGAAGCCTCCTCTCTCATACTAAGGCTTACCTCACACTGTGAGGCTTTCTCTCACAGACTAAGGCCTAGCTCACACTGTGAGGCCTTCTGTCACAGACTAAGGCCTACCTAACACTGTGAGGTCTATCTCACATAGAGGCTTCTCTCACAGACTAAGGCCTACTTCACACAGAAACCCCCTCTCTCATATTAAGGCTTGCCTCACACTGTGAGGCCTTTTCTCACAGAGTAAGGCCTAGCTCACACTGTGAGGCCTATCTCACACAGAGGCTTCTCTCACAGACTAAGGCCTACCTCACACAGAAACTTCCTCTCTCTTACTTACCTCACACTGTGAGACCTTCTCTCACAGACTAAGGCCTACCTCACACTATGAGGCCTTCTCATAGACTAAGGCCTTACTCCCACTGAGGTTTACCTCAGACTGACGGCTACTAAGCTACAGGCACACCTGCTTATATAGAACTGCAGTCATTTCATCCATTTAACCCTTTCACTGCTTGACTCACATACCTAGTTAATTTTTAATATTTCTCACATGGCTGCCCTTTGGGGTCCCTCCCAAGTCTGCCATTTGATTAATTCTGTTCCTTGCCCCCCCCCACCTCCCCCGCAGCCAGGTGAAGGCCTTGTGCCACCACATTGCCACGGAGGCCGGGCAGCTGAGTTTCCAGAAGGGAGACCTCCTCCGCGTCCTGGGCAAAGCGGACGCCGACTGGCTGCGTTGTGGACGGGGAGCCGAGAGCGGCCTGGTGCCCGTCATGTACGTCACCCACGCCGAGGACCAGGACTACTGACCTGCTGACTGGCTGGCTAACTGACCGATGGACCGACAGCCCTGTTGCTGCCACTGCTGCTGCCGCCTCCTCTGCCTCCCTGAGAAGCACAGACCCACAGAGCAAAGGACAGACGGACGGTGAACGGAGCCCTGACTGGTGGAGTCACCTTCCTCTTGCACCCTCCTTGCAAAGGAGACTGCGTGGTTCTCCAGATGGTCCTGTGGCAAAGGGCACTCCGGATGCATGCTCTCGCTCTCCTCCTCCTCGTCCTCTTCTGCGGCCTTTTCCTCTCTTGATGGTCACCTCCAACTCTTGAGGATGCTGCCAGGATGCAGTGGCTTCCCCTCCTTGCCTCGGTGGCAGCCCAGTGATGCCAGGCTGCAACACCCAGCATGCACTGCTCTCCTTCCATCCCCAAGTGTCAGTGGGAAGGAACCACAAGCGGATGCGCAGGACTTCCAAGGAGTGTGTGCCGCCACTGCCTTCCTTCGACCCCTATTATGTCTTGTATGGCTGCTGGCCATGGGACCCCATGCAGGACAACGCTGGCCGTGGGACCACCCCGTTCCTCCGGACCCCCGGTCCCAATGGAAGGCATGGATTTGGGGGATTTCATCCCTATTGTGTGTGTGTTTGTGTGTCGTGTTTAGCTAGAGGCTCTGTGTTAGAAGTAGCCAGTTTGGGAAAGTCGCACCCTCCAAATGGGGGGCTGGGGCAGCAGAAGGACCTTGTCGCAGGCTCATTGCCCCCCAAAAACCTCTCCTTGGGGTCCAGGAGGGAGGCACAACAGGGGGGTCTAAAGGGGGGTGGGATGGGATGAGAAAGGGATGGGGTGAGCAAGGACCTGACCCAAAGGGAGACCTGTGCCAAGGAAATAGGGAAGAAGGAACCCCAATATTGGCCCTACTTGCACCCCAAGTTGCACGGGCCCAAAGGGATGGCAGATGGGGAGGACTTGCGACCCTTCTCCTTCTCTGCAAAGCCAACAGACAGTGTTCTCTCTACACTCCTGGTCAGTATTCCGGGCTTGAAGTGTGTGTGTGTGTATGTGGGGGGGGGGGGGGTGTCCTTTGCCCCTTGCTCCCCCACATTGCCCATGACGTGGGGAATCAGTGAGGATGATGAAGATGCCGAGGATGCTCCTGCGTGTACATAATCGTCATGAGAAGGTGGAGAAGGCGCCGCATTGACTTTGCAATCCTGGCGTCAGGACCCGGTGTTTCGCCTTTATTTATTTCTTTATTTATGATGCATACTAATTAATAAAAAAGGTGCTGATGAAGGGGGAGTTGCCGTGAGGGATTTGGGGAGTGGGCTTCGCCTTGCAGCAGCTTCACTGTTCAACATCTTTATTATGGGTTGTTGTAGGTTTTTCAGGCTGGAGGGCAGTGGTTCTCAACCTGTGGGTCCCTCCCCAGATGTTTTGGCCTTCAACTCCCAGAAATCCTAATAGCTCGTAAACTGGCTGGGATTTCTGAGAGCTGTAGGCCAAAACACCTGAGGACCCACAGGTTGAGAACCACTGCTGTAGGGCCATGTTCCAGAAGCATTCTCTCCTGACATTTCGCCCACATCCATGGCATGCATCCTCAGAGGTTGTGAGGTCTGAGGATACTTCTGGCGAAACGTCATAGAATCATAGAATCATAGAATCAAAGAGTTGGAAGAGTTGGACTGGTGGGCCATCCAGTCCAACCCAATTCTGCCAAGAAGCAGGAATATTGCATTCAAATCACCCCTGGCAGATGGCCATCCAGCCCCTGTTTAAAAGCTTCCAAAGAAGGAGCCTCCGCCACACTCCGGGGCAGAGAGTTCCACTGCTGAACGGCTCTCACAGTCAGGAAGTTCTTCCTCATGTTCAGATGGAACCTCCTCTCTTGTGGTTTGAAGCCATTGTTCCACGTCCTCGTCTCCAAGGAAGCAGAAAACAAGCTTGCTCCCTCCTCCTCCCTGTGGCTTCCTCTCACATATTTATACATGGCTATCATATCTCCTCTCAGCCTTCTCTTCTTCAGGCTAAACATGCCCAGCTCCTTAAGCCGCTCCTCATAGGGCTTGTTTTCCAGACCCTTGATCTGCTCCCTCCTCCCTGTGGTTTCCTCTCACATATTTATACATGGCTCTCATCATGTCTCCTCTCAGCCTTCTCTTCTTCAGGCTAAACATGCCCAGCTCCTTAAGCTGCTCCTCATAGGGCTTGTTTTCCAGACCCTTGATCTGCTCCCTCCTCCCTGTGGCTTCCTCTCACATATTTATACATGGCTCTCATCATATCTCCTCTCAGCCTTCTCTTCTTCAGTCTAAACATGCCCAGTTCCCTAAGCCGCTCCTGATAGGGCTTGTTCTCCAGACCCTTGATCATTTTAGTCACCCTCCTCTGGACACATTCCAGCTTGTCTAGAAGCATTCTCAGGAGAGAATGCTTCTAGAACATAGCCATATAGCCCAAAAAACCTACAATAACCTAGTGATTCCAGCCATGAAAGCCTTCAACAAGACATCTTTGTTATGACTTGGATGAAGGTTCAGAGAGCATGCTTCTTATCAAGTTTGCAGGTGGGACCAAATTGGGAGGGAGAGCAAATACTACAGGAGACAGGATCAGAATCCAAAGTGACCTCAACAGATTAGAGAGTTTTTTTTTATTTATTTATCGTGTCAGGCAACCGAACAGTTGTATTACAGTTTCGACAGAACAAACAAACAAACATACAAAAGACACAGAGTTTGCAAGCTTGGTAGTTGATTAAATGTCCTTTGACCAGTCTCTGGCCCCTTGGAGTGCCTCTGGTGTTGCTGCAAGAAGGTTCTCCATTGTGCCTCATGTGGCAGGGCTCAGGGTGCATTGCAGCAGGTGGTCAGTGGTTTGCTCTTCTCCGCACTCGCATGTCGTGGATTTCACTTTGTGGCCCCATTTCTGGAGGTTGGCTCTGCATCTCGTGGTGCCCGAGCGCAGTCTGTTCAGCGCCTTCCAAGTCGCCCAGTCTTCTGTGTGCCCAGGAGGGAGTCTCTCATTGGGTATCAGCCATTGGTTGAGGTTCTGGGTTTGAGCCTGCCACTTTTGGACTCTCGCTTGCTGAGGTGTTCCAGCGAGTGTCTCCGTAAATCTCAGAAAACTATGTCTAGATTTAATTCATTGACGTGCTGGCTGATACCCAAACAGGGGATGAACTGGAGATGTCTCAGCCTTGGTCCTTTCACTATTGGCTGCTACTTCCCGGCGGATGTCAGGTGGTGCAATACCGGCTAAGCAGTGTAATTTCTCCAGTGGTGTCGGGTGCAGACACCCCGTGATAATGCGGCATGTCTCATTAAGAGCCACATCCACTGTTTTAGCGTGGTGAGATGTGTTCCACACTGGGCATGCGTACTCATTAGAGAGCTGATTGGCCAAAACTAACACAATGAATTTCAAAAAGGACAAATGTGAGATACTCCACTCAGGCAGAAAAAAATGAAATGCAAAGATACAGGATGGGAGATGCCAGGCTCCACAACAGTCCATGTGAGAAAGATCTTGGAATCTTCTTGGTCAGGAAGTTGAGCATGAGCCAAGAGTGTGATGCAGCAGCTAAAAAAGCCAATGGGATTTTGGGCTAAATCCAAAGAGTCTAGCCTCTAGATCAAGGGTCCTTAAACTAAGGCCCGAGGGCTGGATACGGCCCTCCAAGGTCATTTACCCAGCCCTTACTCAGGGTCAGCCTAAGTCTGAAATAACTTGAAAGCACACAACAACAACAACAATCCTATCTCATCAACCAAAAGTAGGCCCACACTTCCCCATTGAAATACTGATATGTTTATATTTGCTAAAATTGTCCTTCAATTTAATTGACAAGCTGGAAGGTGTCCAGAAGAGGGCAACTAAAAGGTCTGGAGACCATGTCCTATGAGGAGCGGCTTAAAGAACTTAAGGGTCTGTTTAGCCTGCAGAAGAAAAGGTTGAAAAGAGACACGAGAGACATGTTTCCTAAGGCAGAGGGAGAAGGCTTCTCTTCTGCTGCCCCGGAGACTAGGACTCAGTGGAGACATGGGTTCAAATGACAGGGAAAAAGGAGATTCCACCTGAACATTAGGAAGAAAAAAGGAAATGCAAAGATACAAAATGGGGGACAATGAGGCCTGGCTTGAGAGCAGTACGTGTGAAAAAGATCTTGGGGGTCCTCGTGGACAACAAGTTAAACATGAGCCAACGGGAAATTGGCCTGCATCAAGAGGAGCCTAGTGTCTAGATCTAGGGAGGTCGTGCTCCTCATGCTCTCTTCTGCCTTGGTTAGACCACACCTGGAATCACACTGTGTCCAATTCTGGGCACCACAATTGAAGGGAGATATTGACAAGCTGGAAAGTGTCCAGAGGAGGGTGGCTCAAATGATCAAGGGTCTGGAGAACAAGCCCTATGAGGAGCGGCTTAAGGAGGTGGGCATGTTTAGCCTGAAGGAGAGAAGGCTGAGAGGAGATATGATAGTGTCTAGTATAGTGTCTAGATCTAGGGAAGTCATGCTCCCCATGCTCTCTTCTGCCTTGGTTAGACCACATCTGGAATCACACTGTGTCCAATTCTGGGCACCACAATTCAAGAGAGATATTGACTCTAAGCTGGAATGTGTCCAGAGGAGGGAGACTCAAATGATCAAGGGTCTGGAGAACAAGCCCTATGAGGAGCGGCTTAAGGAGCTGGGCATGTTTAGCCTGAAGAAGAGAAGGCTGAGAGGAGACATGATGAGGGCCATGGATAAATATGTGGAGGGAAGTCATAGGGAGGAGGAGGGAGCAAGCTTGTTTTTTTGCTTCCATGGAGATTAGGACACAATGGGACAATGGCTTCAAACTACAAGAGAGGAGATTCCACCTGAACATGAGGAAGAACTTCCTGACTGTGAGAGCTGTTCAGCAGTGGAACTCTCTGCCCCTGGAGTGTGGTGGAGGCTCCTTCTTTGGAGGCTTTGAAACAGAGGCTGGATGGCCATCTGTCAGGGGTGCTTTGAATGCAATATTCCTGCTTCTTGGCAGAATGGGGTTGGACTGGAGGATGGCCCAGGAGGTCTCTTCCAACTCTTTGATAATTTGATTCTATGATTCTATGAATCTAAGAACTTCCTGACTGTGAGAGCCGTTCAGCAGTGGAACTCTCTGCCGCAGAGTGAGGTGGAGGCTCCTTCTTTGGAGGCTTTGAAACAGAGTCTGGATGGCCATCTGTCAGGGGTGCTTTGAATGCAGTATTCCTGCTTCTTGGCAGAATGGGGTTGGACTGGATGATGGCCCAGGAGGGGGTCTCTTCCAACTCGAGGATCCTCGGATTCTATGATTCTAAATAGCTGGATATGGAGATCACAAGACACAGAGCAAGGGTGCGGAGATTTATTGGGGGAATCCTGGCGATGCAATGCAAAATATAGACACACCCAGTCTTCCAAACTGCATTCCAATTCCCAATTCTGAATTTCGACCTCCAAAGGTGGTGGGATTTCACCGCTCTGGCCACTTGCTGCCAATATGTTACGCCAAACACATGACCATAAAAAGAAAGAAACAGAGAAAAAGCCAATGAGCAAAGGAAGCCACAAAATGGGAAGAGATGAAGTACTCAGTGAGTTTCAACAACCAGTTTACACCTCCTCCTCCTCCCTGTTCTGAATCGCTCCTGCTCTCCTCTTTGTGGGATCCAACTTCTATCGTCAGAGCCAACGCTTATCAAAAGAGAGGAGATTCCACCTTAACATTAGGAAGAACTTCCTGACTGTGAGAGCCGTTCAGCAGTGGAACTCTCTGCCCCGGAGGGAGTGTGGTGGAGGCTCCTTCTTTGGAAGCTTTTAAGCAGAGGCTGGATGGCCATCTGTCAGGGGTGATTTGAATGCAATATTCCTGCTTCTTGGCAGAATGGGGTTGGACTGGATGGCCCAGGAGGTCTCTTCCAACTCTAGGATTCTATGACTGTGAGAGTCGTTCAGCAGTGGAACTCTCTGCCTTCCTCGGAGGGAGTGTGGTGGAGGCTCCTTCTTTGGAAGCTTTTAAGCAGAGGCTGGATGGCCATCTGTCAGGGGTGATTTGGATGCAATATTCCTGCTTCTTGGCAGAATGGGGTTGGACTGGATGGCCCATGAGGTCTCTTCCAACAACTCTTTGATTCTATGATTCTATGAAAACATCTACTTAATTTCTACAAGAAGGTCATAACGGGATATTCATTGTACTTGACCAAAGGGTTGGCCAACTGTCTAAACCAGTGTTTCTCAACCTGGGGGTCGGGACCCCTGAAGGGGTCACGAAGGTGTGTCAGAGGGGTCACCAAAGACCATCAAAACCACAGTATTTTCTGTTGGTCATGGGCAGTGGTTCTCAACCTTCCTAATGCCGTGACCCCTTAACACAGTTCCTCATGTTGTGGTGACCCCCAACCAGCAAATTATTTTCATGACAACTTCACAACTCTAATTTTGCTCCTGTTATGAAGCATGATGTAAATATCTGAAATGCAGGACGTATTTTCATTCGCTGGACCAAATTTGGCCAAAATACCCAATACACCCAAATTTGAATACTGGTGGCGTTGGGTGGGGGGTTTGATTTTGTCACTTGGGAGTTGTAGTTGCTGGGATTTATAGTTCACCTACAATCAAAGAGCATTTTGAACTCCACCAGTGATGGAACTGAACCAGTCTCGGCACACAGAAGTCCCATGACCACCAGAACATACTGGAAGGATTTATTGGGCATTGACCTTGAGTTTGGGAGTTGTAGTTCACCTACATCCAGAGAGCATTGTGGACTCACACGGTGATGGATCTGGACTAAACCTGGCACCAACACTCAATATGCCCAAATGTTAATACTGGTGGAGTTTGGGGAAAATATAGCCCTTGACATTTGGGAGTTGTAGTTGCCGGGATTTATAGTTCCTTTACAATCAAAGAACATTCTGAACTCCATCAACTCCTGGAAGGTTTGTTGGGCATTGACCTTGAGTTTGGGAGTTGTAGTTCACCTCCATCCAAAGAGCACTGTGGACTCCAACAAACTTGGCACAAATACTCCATATGCCCAAATCTGAATACTGGTGGAGTTTGGGGAAAATATAGCCCTTGACATTTGGGAGTTGTAGTTGCTGGGATTTATAGTTCATCTACAATCAAAGAGCATCAATGATGGAATTGAACCATCATTGGTGGAGTTGGTCATGGGAATTCTGGCACATAGAATGGCACATAGAATTCCCATGACCAACAGAAAATACTGTAAGGGTTTGATGGACATTGACTTTGAGTTTTGGAGTTGTAGTTCATCTATATCCCGAGAGCACTGTGGACTCAAACAGTAATGGATCTGGACCAAATTTGGCATGACAATCAATATGCCCAAATGTGAACTTTGCTGGAGTTTGAGGAAAATAGACCTTGACATTGGGAGTTGTAGTTACTGGGATTTATAGTTCACCTACAATCAAAGAGCATTCCGAACCACACAAAGATTAGAATTGGGCCAAACTTCCCACACAGAACCTCCATGACCAATAGAAAATACTGTGTTTTCTGGTGGCCTTTGGTGACCCCTCTGACACCCCCTTGTGACCCCTCCATGGGTCCCAACCCCCAGGTTGAGAAACACTGGTCATGGGGGTTCTATGTGGGAACTTTGGCCCAATTCTATCATTGGTGGGGTTCAGAACACTCCTTGATTGTAGGTGAACTATAAATCCCAGCAAGTACAACTCCCAAACCTCATCAGTTTTCACATTGGGCATATTGAGTATCCGTGCCAAGTTTGGTCCAGATCCATCATTGTTTGAGCCCACAGTACGCTTTCTGCATGTAGGCGAACTACAACTCCCAAACTCAAGCTCAATGCCCACCAAAACCTTCCAGTATTTTCTGTTAGTGACGGGAGTTCTGTGTGCCAACTTTGGTTCAATCCCATTGTTGGTGGGGTTCAGAATGCTCTTTGTTTGCAGGTTTACTGTAAATCCCAGCAACTACAACTCCCAAATGACAAAATCAATCCCCCTGCCAACCCCACCAGTATTCAAATTTGGGCATACTGGGTATTTGTGCCAAATTTGCTCCAGTGAATGAAAATCCATCCTGCAGATCATTATTTACATGGCGATTCATAATGTTAGGGTTATGGTTGGGGGTCACCACCACATGAGGAACTGTATTAAGGGGTCGCGGCATTAGGAAGGTTGAGAACCACTGGTCTAAACCAATCTCAGTTGGATGGCACCAGTCCTTAATTGCAGGCTAGTTGGAATACTTAGCTCAGTGGTTCTCAACCTGGGGGTCGGGACCCCTGGAGGGGTCGCGAGAGGGTGTCAGAGGGGTTGCCAAAGACCATCACAGACAGTATTTTCTGTTGGTCATGGGAGTTCTGTGTGGGAAGTTTGGCCTAATTCTATCATTGGTGGGCTTCATAATGCTCTTTGGTTGTAGGTGAACTATAAATCCCAGAAACTACAACTCCCAGATGTCAAGGCCTATTTTCCCTGAACCTCACCAATGTTCATATTTGGGCATCTTGAATATTCGTGCCAAGTTTGACCCAGTTCCATCATTGTTTGAGTCCACGGTGTTCTCTGGATGTACTTACTTACTTACTTACTTACTTAGGCGATCCCTCGTTGGACGAGTAAGATGGTCTTCCATGATGGGTTTCCTTGTGGGTCCGCATGTGGCTGTGGAGCCCTATTCTTGCTCTGCATCTTCTTCCGCAGTGAGGAGGGCATTGGTTTCCAGGTGGAAGGCGGTCCCGGTCGGGGTTGACTTGACGCGCCTTCCTCCTGGCACGTTTCGCTCTTTCACCCTCCACTCGTGCCTCCTCGAATTCTGCAGCACTGCTGGTCACAGCTGACCTCCAGCTGGAGTGCTCAAGGGCCAGGGCTTCCCAGTTCTCAGTGTCTATGCCAGAGTTGTTAAGGTTGGCTTTGAGCCCATCTTTCAATCTCTTTTCCTGCCCACCAACATTCCGTTTTCCGTTCTTGAGTTCGGAGTAGAGCAACTGCTTTGGGAGACAGTGGTCAGGCATCCGGACAACGTGGCCTGTCCAGCGGAGTTGATGTTGGAGGACCATCGCTTCAATGCTGGTGGTCTTTGCTTCTTCCAGCATCTGTTATAGAACTCCAGTATGCTGATGACAATGTCGTCTGTGCGCATACAGAAGAAGATCTACAAGCCACTCTCAACACCTTTGCAGAAGCATACACAAAGCTTGGCCTGTCGCTGAACATCGAGAAAACCAAAGTGCTGTTCCAGCAGTCACCAGCCGTCTCTGGATGTAGGCGAACTACAACTCCAAAAATCAAGGTCAATACCCACCAAACCCTTCCAGTATTTTCAATTGGTTATGGGAGTTCGGTGTGCCAAGTTTGGTCCAATTCCATCGTTGGTAGAGTTCAGAATGCTCTTTGAATGTAGGTGAACTATAAATCCCAGCAACTACAACTACAAATGACAAAATCAATCCTCCTGCCAACCCCACCAGTATTCAAATTTGGGCATATTGGGTATTTGTGCCAAATTTGCTCCAGTGAATGAAAGTACATCCTGCAGATCAGATATTTACATGGCGATTCATAACAGTAGCAAAATTACAATTATGAAGTAGCAATGAAAATAATGTAATGGTTGGGGGTCAGCACCACATGAGGAACTGTATTAAGGGGTCGCGGCATTAGGAAGGCTGAGAACCCCTGACTTAGCTCCTGGTCTTCTTCCTGAAGCTTCTGGCCCTGCCCTCACTCAGCGTCACTGCTTCCTTGAGGTCGCTGCTCCTGCTCTAAAGAGTGAGGTTCCTTTGTGTCATATTCCTCCCTGTTTGGCCTTGACTCCGATGCTGAGCAAGGACACCCTTCATCTCCATCCTCATCCTCATCTCAAGGTCTGACAGTGGAGCCTCTTGATAGGACTGTCCCAATGTCCAGAGCTTGCAATGGACCTCCTTCCCTTGGTGACCCTTGGGCCCCTTGGCCCTGGACAGAGTCCCCTCCGGAAGTCCGCTTCGGTGAAGCCTCTTGATAGGGACTGTCCCAATGTCCAGAGCTTGCAATGGACCTCCTTCCCTTGGTGACCCTTGGGCCCCTTGGCCCTGGACAGAGTCCCCTCCGGAAGTCCGCTTTGGTGAAGCCTCTTGATAGGGACTGTCCCAATGTCCAGAGCTTGCAATGGACCTCCTTCCCTTGGTGACCCTTGGGCCCCTTGGCCCTGGACAGAGTCCCCTCCGGAAGTCCGCTTCGGTGAAGCCTCTTGATAGGGACTGTCCCAATGTCCAGAGCTTGCAATGGACCTCCTTCCCTTGGTGACCCTTGGGCCCCTTGGCCCTGGACAGAGTCCCCTCCGGAAGTCCGCTTTGGTGAAGCCTCTTGATAGGGACTGTCCCAATGTCCAGAGCTTGCAATGGACCTCCTTCCCTTGGTGACCCTTGGGCCCCTTGGCCCTGGACAGAGTCCCCTCCGGAAGTCCGCTTCGGTGAAGCCTCTTGATAGGACTGTCCCAATGTCCAGAGCTTGCAATGGACCTCCTTCCCTTGGTGACCCTTGGGCCCCTTGGCCCTGGACAGAGTCCCCTCCGGAAGTCCGCTTCGGTGAAGCCTCTTGATAGGACTGTCCCAATGTCCAGAGCTTGCAACGGGCCTCCTTCCCTTGGTGACCCTTGGGCCCCTTGGCCCTGGACAGAGTCCCCTCCGGAAGTCCGCTTCGGTGAAGCCTCTTGATAGGACTGTCCCAATGTCCAGAGCTTGCAATGGACCTCCTTCCCTTGGTGACCCTTGGGCCCCTTGGCCCTGGACAGAGTCCCCTCCGGAAGTCCGCTTCGGTGAAGCCTCTTGATAGGACTGTCCCAATGTCCAGAGCTTGCAATGGACCTCCTTCCCTTGGTGACCCTTGGGCCCCTTGGCCCTGGACAGAGTCCCCTCCAGAAGTCCGCTTCGGTGAAGCCTCTTGATAGGACTGTCCCAATGTTCAGAGCTTGCAACGGACCTCCTTCCCTTGGTGACCCTTGGGCCCCTTGGCCCTGGACAGAGTCCCCTCCAGAAGTCCGCTTCGGTGAAGCCTCTTGATAGGACTGTCCCAATGTCCAGAGCTTGCAACGGGCCTCCTTCCCTTGGTGACCCTTGGGCCCCTTGGCCCTGGACAGAGTCCCCTCCGGAAGTCCGCTTCGGTGAAGCCTCTTGATAGGACTGTCCCAATGTCCAGAGCTTGCAATGGACCTCCTTCCCTTGGTGACCCTTGGGCCCCTTGGCCCTGGACAGAGTCCCCTCCGGAAGTCCGCTTCAGTGAAGCCTCTTGATAGGACTGTCCCAATGTCCAGAGCTTGCAATGGGTCTCCTTCCCTTGGTGACCCTTGGGCCCCTTGGCCCTGGACAGAGTCCCCTCCGGAAGTCCGCTTCGGTGAAGCCTCTTGATAGGACTGTCCCAATGTCCAGAGCTTGCAACGGGCCTCCTTCCCTTGGTGACCCTTGGGCCCCTTGGCCCTGGACAGAGTCCCCTCCGGAAGTCCGCTTCGGTGAAGCCTCTTGATAGGACTGTCCCAATGTCCAGAGCTTGCAATGGACCTCCTTCCCTTGGTGACCCTTGGGCCCCTTGGCCCTGGACAGAGTCCCCTCCGGAAGTCCGCTTCGGTGAAGCCTCTTGATAGGACTGTCCCAATGTCCAGAGCTTGCAATGGGTCTCCTTCCCTTGGTGACCCTTGGGCCCCTTGGCCCTGGACAGAGTCCCCTCCGGAAGTCCGCTTCGGTGAAGCCTCTTGATAGGACTGTCCCAATGTCCAGAGCTTGCAATGGACCTCCTTCCCTTGGTGACCCTTGGGCCCCTTGGCCCTGGACAGGGTCCCCTCCGGAAGTCCGCTTCGGTGAAGCCTCTTGATAGGACTGTCCCAATGTCCAGAGCTTGCAACGGGCCTCCTTCCCTTGGTGACCCTTGGGCCCCTTGGCCCTGGACAGAGTCCCCTCCGGAAGTCCGCTTCGGTGAAGCCTCTTGATAGGACTGTCCCAATGTCCAGAGCTTGCAATGGACCTCCTTCCCTTGGTGACCCTTGGGCCCCTTGGCCCTGGACAGAGTCCCCTCCGGAAGTCCGCTTCGGTGAAGCCTCTTGATAGGACTGTCCCAATGTCCAGAGCTTGCAATGGACCTCCTTCCCTTGGTGACCCTTGGGCCCCTTGGCCCTGGACAGAGTCCCCTCCGGAAGTCCGCTTCGGTGAAGCCTCTTGATAGGACTGTCCCAATGTCCAGAGCTTGCAATGGACCTCCTTCCCTTGGTGACCCTTGGGCCCCTTGGCCCTGGACAGAGTCCCCTCCGGAAGTCCGCTTCGGTGAAGCCTCTTGATAGGACTGTCCCAATGTCCAGAGCTTGCAATGGACCTCCTTCCCTTGGTGACCCTTGGGCCCCTTGGCCCTGGACAGAGTCCCCTCCGGAAGTCCGCTTCGGTGAAGCCTCTTGATAGGACTGTCCCAATGTCCAGAGCTTGCAATGGACCTCCTTCTCTTGGTGACCCTTGGGCCCCTTGGCCCTGGACAGAGTCCACTCCGGAAGTCCGCTTCGGTGAAGCCTCTTGATAGGACTGTCCCAATGTCTAGAGCTTGCAACGGGCCTCCTTCCCTTGGTGACCCTTGGGCCCCTTGGCCCTGGACAGAGTCCCCTCCGGAAGTCCGCTTCGGTGAAGCCTCTTGATAGGACTGTCCCAATGTCCAGAGCTTGCAATGGGTCTCCTTCCCTTGGTGACCCTTGGGCCCCTTGGCCCTGGACAGAGTCCCCTCCGGAAGTCCGCTTCAGTGAAGCCTCTTGATAGGACTGTCCCAATGTCCAGAGCTTGCAATGGGTCTCCTTCCCTTGGTGACCCTTGGGCCCCTTGGCCCTGGACAGAGTCCCCTCCGGAAGTCCGCTTCGGTGAAGCCTCTTGATAGGACTGTCCCAATGTCCAGAGCTTGCAACGGGCCTCCTTTCCTTGGTGACCCTTGGGCCCCTTGGCCCTGGACAGAGTCCCCTCCGGAAGTCCGCTTCGGTGAAGCCTCTTGATAGGACTGTCCCAATGTCCAGAGCTTGCAACGGGCCTCCTTCCCTTGGTGACCCTTGGGCCCCTTGGCCCTGGACAGAGTCCCCTCCGGAAGTCCGCTTCGGTGAAGCCTCTTGATAGGACTGTCCCAATGTCCAGAGCTTGCAATGGACCTCCTTCCCTTGGTGACCCTTGAGCCCCTTGGCCCTGGACAGAGTCCCCTCCGGAAGTCCGCTTCGGTGAAGCCTCTTGATAGGACTGTCCCAATGTCCAGAGCTTGCAATGGACCTCCTTCCCTTGGTGACCCTTGGGCCCCTTGGCCCTGGACAGGGTCCCCTCCGGAAGTCCGCTTCGGTGAAGCCTCTTGATAGGACTGTCCCAATGTCCAGAGCTTGCAATGGACCTCCTTCCCTTGGTGACCCTTGGGCCCCTTGGCCCTGGACAGGGTCCCCTCCGGAAGTCCGCTTCGGTGAAGCCTCTTGATAGGACTGTCCCAATGTCCAGAGCTTGCAATGGACCTCCTTCCCTTGGTGACCCTTGGGCCCCTTGGCCCTGGACAGAGTCCCCTCCGGAAGTCCGCTTCGGTGAAGCCTCTTGATAGGACTGTCCCAATGTCCAGAGCTTGCAATGGACCTCCTTCCCTTGGTGACCCTTGGGCCCCTTGGCCCTGGACAGAGTCCCCTCCGGAAGTCCGCTTCGGTGAAGCCTCTTGATAGGACTGTCCCAATGTCCAGAGCTTGCAATGGACCTCCTTCCCTTGGTGACCCTTGGGCCCCTTGGCCCTGGACAGGGTCCCCTCCGGAAGTCCGCTTCGGTGAAGCCTCTTGATAGGACTGTCCCAATGTCCAGAGCTTGCAATGGACCTCCTTCCCTTGGTGACCCTTGGGCCCCTTGGCCCTGGACAGAGTCCCCTCCGGAAGTCCGCTTCGGTGAAGCCTCTTGATAGGACTGTCCCAATGTCCAGAGCTTGCAATGGGTCTCCTTCCCTTGGTGACCCTTGGGCCCCTTGGCCCTGGACAGAGTCCCCTCCCGAAGTCCGCTTCGGTGAAGCCTCTTGATAGGACTGTCCCAATGTCCAGAGCTTGCAATGGGTCTCCTTCCCTTGATGCCCCTTGGGCCCCTTGGCCCTGGACAGAGTCCCCTCCGGAAGTCCGCTTCGGTGAAGCCTCTTGATAGGACTGTCCCAATGTCCAGAGCTTGCAACGGGCCTCCTTCCCTTGGTGACCCTTGGGCCCCTTGGCCCTGGACAGAGTCCCCTCCGGAAGTCCGCTTCGGTGAAGCCTCTTGATAGGACTGTCCCAATGTCCAGAGCTTGCAATGGACCTCCTTCCCTTGGTGACCCTTGGGCCCCTTGGCCCTGGACAGAGTCCCCTCCGGAAGTCCGCTTCGGTGAAGCCTCTTGATAGGACTGTCCCAATGTCCAGAGCTTGCAATGGACCTCCTTCCCTTGGTGACCCTTGGGCCCCTTGGCCCTGGACAGAGTCCCCTCCGGAAGTCCGCTTCGGTGAAGCCTCTTGATAGGACTGTCCCAATGTCCAGAGCTTGCAATGGACCTCCTTCCCTTGGTGACCCTTGGGCCCCTTGGCCCTGGACAGAGTCCCCTCCGGAAGTCCGCTTCGGTGAAGCCTCTTGATAGGACTGTCCCAATGTCCAGAGCTTGCAATGGACCTCCTTCCCTTGGTGACCCTTGGGCCCCTTGGCCCTGGACAGGGTCCCCTCCGGAAGTCCGCTTCGGTGAAGCCTCTTGATAGGACTGTCCCAATGTCCAGAGCTTGCAATGGGTCTCCTTCCCTTGGTGACCCTTGGGCCCCTTGGCCCTGGACAGAGTCCCCTCCGGAAGTCCGCTTCGGTGAAGCCTCTTGATAGGACTGTCCCAATGTCCAGAGCTTGCAATGGACCTCCTTCCCTTGGTGACCCTTGGGCCCCTTGGCCCTGGACAGAGTCCCCTCCGGAAGTCCGCTTCGGTGAAGCCTCTTGATAGGACTGTCCCAATGTCCAGAGCTTGCAATGGACCTCCTTCCCTTGGTGACCCTTGAGCCCCTTGGCCCTGGACAGAGTCCCCTCCGGAAGTCCGCTTCGGTGAAGCCTCTTGATAGGACTGTCCCAATGTCCAGAGCTTGCAATGGACCTCCTTCCCTTGGTGACCCTTGGGCCCCTTGGCCCTGGACAGGGTCCCCTCCGGAAGTCCGCTTCGGTGAAGCCTCTTGATAGGACTGTCCCAATGTCCAGAGCTTGCAATGGGTCTCCTTCCCTTGGTGACCCTTGGGCCCCTTGGCCCTGGACAGAGTCCCCTCCGGAAGTCCGCTTCGGTGAAGCCTCTTGATAGGACTGTCCCAATGTCCAGAGCTTGCAATGGACCTCCTTCCCTTGGTGACCCTTGGGCCCCTTGGCCCTGGACAGAGTCCCCTCCGGAAGTCCGCTTCGGTGAAGCCTCTTGATAGGACTGTCCCAATGTCCAGAGCTTGCAATGGACCTCCTTCCCTTGGTGACCCTTGAGCCCCTTGGCCCTGGACAGAGTCCCCTCCGGAAGTCCGCTTCGGTGAAGCCTCTTGATAGGACTGTCCCAATGTCCAGAGCTTGCAATGGACCTCCTTCCCTTGGTGACCCTTGGGCCCCTTGGCCCTGGACAGAGTCCCCTCCGGAAGTCCGCTTCGGTGAAGCCTCTTGATAGGACTGTCCCAATGTCCAGAGCTTGCAATGGACCTCCTTCCCTTGGTGACCCTTGGGCCCCTTGGCCCTGGACAGAGTCCCCTCCGGAAGTCCGCTTCGGTGAAGCCTCTTGATAGGACTGTCCCAATGTCCAGAGCTTGCAATGGACCTCCTTCCCTTGGTGACCCTTGGGCCCCTTGGCCCTGGACAGGGTCCCCTCCGGAAGTCCGCTTCGGTGAAGCCTCTTGATAGGACTGTCCCAATGTCCAGAGCTTGCAATGGGTCTCCTTCCCTTGGTGACCCTTGGGCCCCTTGGCCCTGGACAGAGTCCCCTCCGGAAGTCCGCTTCGGTGAAGCCTCTTGATAGGACTGTCCCAATGTCCAGAGCTTGCAATGGACCTCCTTCCCTTGGTGACCCTTGGGCCCCTTGGCCCTGGACAGAGTCCCCTCCGGAAGTCCGCTTCGGTGAAGCCTCTTGATAGGACTGTCCCAATGTCCAGAGCTTGCAATGGACCTCCTTCCCTTGGTGACCCTTGAGCCCCTTGGCCCTGGACAGAGTCCCCTCCGGAAGTCCGCTTCGGTGAAGCCTCTTGATAGGACTGTCCCAATGTCCAGAGCTTGCAATGGACCTCCTTCCCTTGGTGACCCTTGGGCCCCTTGGCCCTGGACAGAGTCCCCTCCGGAAGTCCGCTTCGGTGAAGCCTCTTGATAGGACTGTCCCAATGTCCAGAGCTTGCAATGGACCTCCTTCCCTTGGTGACCCTTGGGCCCCTTGGCCCTGGACAGAGTCCCCTCCGGAAGTCCGCTTCGGTGAAGCCTCTTGATAGGACTGTCCCAATGTCCAGAGCTTGCAATGGACCTCCTTCCCTTGGTGACCCTTGAGCCCCTTGGCCCTGGACAGAGTCCCCTCCGGAAGTCCGCTTCGGTGAAGCCTCTTGATAGGACTGTCCCAATGTCCAGAGCTTGCAATGGACCTCCTTCCCTTGGTGACCCTTGGGCCCCTTGGCCCTGGACAGAGTCCCCTCCGGAAGTCCGCTTCGGTGAAGCCTCTTGATAGGACTGTCCCAATGTCCAGAGCTTGCAATGGACCTCCTTCCCTTGGTGACCCTTGGGCCCCTTGGCCCTGGACAGAGTCCCCTCCGGAAGTCCGCTTCGGTGAAGCCTCTTGATAGGACTGTCCCAATGTCCAGAGCTTGCAATGGACCTCCTTCCCTTGGTGACCCTTGGGCCCCTTGGCCCTGGACAGGGTCCCCTCCGGAAGTCCGCTTCGGTGAAGCCTCTTGATAGGACTGTCCCAATGTCCAGAGCTTGCAATGGGTCTCCTTCCCTTGGTGACCCTTGGGCCCCTTGGCCCTGGACAGAGTCCCCTCCGGAAGTCCGCTTCGGTGAAGCCTCTTGATAGGACTGTCCCAATGTCCAGAGCTTGCAATGGACCTCCTTCCCTTGGTGACCCTTGGGCCCCTTGGCCCTGGACAGAGTCCCCTCCGGAAGTCCGCTTCGGTGAAGCCTCTTGATAGGACTGTCCCAATGTCCAGAGCTTGCAATGGACCTCCTTCCCTTGGTGACCCTTGAGCCCGTTGGCCCTGGACAGAGTCCCCTCCGGAAGTCCGCTTCGGTGAAGCCTCTTGATAGGACTGTCCCAATGTCCAGAGCTTGCAATGGACCTCCTTCCCTTGGTGACCCTTGGGCCCCTTGGCCCTGGACAGGGTCCCCTCCGGAAGTCCGCTTCGGTGAAGCCTCTTGATAGGACTGTCCCAATGTCCAGAGCTTGCAATGGGTCTCCTTCCCTTGGTGACCCTTGGGCCCCTTGGCCCTGGACCGAGTCCCCTCCGGAAGTCCGCTTCGGTGAAGCCTCTTGATAGGACTGTCCCAATGTCCAGAGCTTGCAATGGACCTCCTTCCCTTGGTGACCCTTGGGCCCCTTGGCCCTGGACAGAGTCCCCTCCGGAAGTCCGCTTCGGTGAAGCCTCTTGATAGGACTGTCCCAATGTCCAGAGCTTGCAATGGACCTCCTTCCCTTGGTGACCCTTGAGCCCCTTGGCCCTGGACAGAGTCCCCTCCGGAAGTCCGCTTCGGTGAAGCCTCTTGATAGGACTGTCCCAATGTCCAGAGCTTGCAATGGACCTCCTTCCCTTGGTGACCCTTGGGCCCCTTGGCCCTGGACAGAGTCCCCTCCGGAAGTCCGCTTCGGTGAAGCCTCTTGATAGGACTGTCCCAATGTCCAGAGCTTGCAATGGACCTCCTTCCCTTGGTAACCCTTGGGCCCCTTGGCCCTGGACAGGGTCCCCTCCGGAAGTCCGCTTCGGTGAAGCCTCTTGATAGGACTGTCCCAATGTCCAGAGCTTGCAATGGACCTCCTTCCCTTGGTGACCCTTGGGCCCCTTGGCCCTGGACAGAGTCCCCTCCGGAAGTCCGCTTCGGTGAAGCCTCTTGATAGGACTGTCCCAATGTCCAGAGCTTGCAATGGACCTCCTTCCCTTGGTGACCCTTGGGCCCCTTGGCCCTGGACAGAGTCCCCTCCGGAAGTCCGCTTCGGTGAAGCCTCTTGATAGGACTGTCCCAATGTCCAGAGCTTGCAATGGACCTCCTTCCCTTGGTGACCCTTGGGCCCCTTGGCCCTGGACAGAGTCCCCTCCGGAAGTCCGCTTCGGTGAAGCCTCTTGATAGGACTGTCCCAATGTCCAGAGCTTGCAATGGACCTCCTTCCCTTGGTGACCCTTGGGCCCCTTGGCCCTGGACAGAGTCCCCTCCGGAAGTCCGCTTCGGTGAAGCCTCTTGATAGGACTGTCCCAATGTCCAGAGCTTGCAATGGACCTCCTTCCCTTGGTGACCCTTGGGCCCCTTGGCCCTGGACAGAGTCCCCTCCGGAAGTCCGCTTCGGTGAAGCCTCTTGATAGGACTGTCCCAATGTCCAGAGCTTGCAATGGACCTCCTTCCCTTGGTGACCCTTGGGCCCCTTGGCCCTGGACAGAGTCCCCTCCGGAAGTCCGCTTCGGTGAAGCCTCTTGATAGGACTGTCCCAATGTCCAGAGCTTGCAATGGACCTCCTTCCCTTGGTGACCCTTGGGCCCCTTGGCCCTGGACAGAGTCCCCTCCGGAAGTCCGCTTCGGTGAAGCCTCTTGATAGGACTGTCCCAATGTCCAGAGCTTGCAATGGACCTCCTTCCCTTGGTGACCCTTGGGCCCCTTGGCCCTGGACAGAGTCCCCTCCGGAAGTCCGCTTCGGTGAAGCCTCTTGATAGGGACTGTCCCAATGTCCAGAGCTTGCAATGGACCTCCTTCCCTTGGTGACCCTTGGGCCCCTTGGCCCTGGACAGAGTCCCCTCCGGAAGTCCGCTTCGGTGAAGCCTCTTGATAGGACTGTCCCAATGTCCAGAGCTTGCAATGGACCTCCTTCCCTTGGTGACCCTTGGGCCCCTTGGCCCTGGACAGAGTCCCCTCCGGAAGTCCGCTTCGGTGAAGCCTCTTGATAGGACTGTCCCAATGTCCAGAGCTTGCAATGGACCTCCTTCCCTTGGTGACCCTTGGGCCCCTTGGCCCTGGACAGAGTCCCCTCCGGAAGTCCGCTTCGGTGAAGCCTCTTGATAGGGACTGTCCCAATGTCCAGAGCTTGCAATGGACCTCCTTCCCTTGGTGACCCTTGGGCCCCTTGGCCCTGGACAGAGTCCCCTCCGGAAGTCCGCTTCGGTGAAGCCTCTTGATAGGACTGTCCCAATGTCCAGAGCTTGCAATGGACCTCCTTCCCTTGGTGACCCTTGGGCCCCTTGGCCCTGGACAGAGTCCCCTCCGGAAGTCCGCTTCGGTGAAGCCTCTTGATAGGACTGTCCCAATGTCCAGAGCTTGCAATGGGTCTCCTTCCCTTGGTGACCCTTGGGCCCCTTGGCCCTGGACAGAGTCCCCTCCGGAAGTCCGCTTCGGTGAAGCCTCTTGATAGGACTGTCCCAATGTCCAGAGCTTGCAACGGGCCTCCTTCCCTTGGTGACCCTTGGGCCCCTTGGCCCTGGACAGAGTCCCCTCCGGAAGTCCGCTTCGGTGAAGCCTCTTGATAGGACTGTCCCAATGTCCAGAGCTTGCAATGGACCTCCTTCCCTTGGTGACCCTTGGGCCCCTTGGCCCTGGACAGGGTCCCCTCCGGAAGTCCGCTTCGGTGAAGCCTCTTGATAGGACTGTCCCAATGTCCAGAGCTTGCAATGGGTCTCCTTCCCTTGGTGACCCTTGGGCCCCTTGGCCCTGGACAGAGTCCCCTCCGGAAGTCCGCTTCGGTGAAGCCTCTTGATAGGACTGTCCCAATGTCCAGAGCTTGCAATGGACCTCCTTCCCTTGGTGACCCTTGAGCCCCTTGGCCCTGGACAGAGTCCCCTCCGGAAGTCCGCTTCGGTGAAGCCTCTTGATAGGACTGTCCCAATGTCCAGAGCTTGCAATGGACCTCCTTCCCTTGGTGACCCTTGGGCCCCTTGGCCCTGGACAGGGTCCCCTCCGGAAGTCCGCTTCGGTGAAGCCTCTTGATAGGACTGTCCCAATGTCCAGAGCTTGCAATGGACCTCCTTCCCTTGGTGACCCTTGGGCCCCTTGGCCCTGGACAGAGTCCCCTCCGGAAGTCCGCTTCGGTGAAGCCTCTTGATAGGACTGTCCCAATGTCCAGAGCTTGCAATGGACCTCCTTCCCTTGGTGACCCTTGGGCCCCTTGGCCCTGGACAGAGTCCCCTCCGGAAGTCCGCTTCGGTGAAGCCTCTTGATAGGACTGTC
The DNA here is from genome assembly GCF_037176765.1 of Anolis sagrei. Lineage (NCBI taxonomy): Eukaryota > Metazoa > Chordata > Lepidosauria > Squamata > Anolidae > Anolis > Anolis sagrei. The sequence goes on from NW_027118835.1 coordinate 117,988, forward strand.
CCAATGTCCAGAGCTTGCAATGGACCTCCTTCCCTTGGTGACCCTTGGGCCCCTTGGCCCTGGACAGAGTCCCCTCCGGAAGTCCGCTTCGGTGAAGCCTCTTGATAGGACTGTCCCAATGTCCAGAGCTTGCAATGGACCTCCTTCCCTTGGTGACCCTTGGGCCCCTTGGCCCTGGACAGAGTCCCCTCCGGAAGTCCGCTTCGGTGAAGCCTCTTGATAGGACTGTCCCAATGTCCAGAGCTTGCAATGGACCTCCTTCCCTTGGTGACCCTTGGGCCCCTTGGCCCTGGACAGAGTCCCCTCCGGAAGTCCGCTTCGGTGAAGCCTCTTGATAGGACTGTCCCAATGTCCAGAGCTTGCAATGGACCTCCTTCCCTTGGTGACCCTTGGGCCCCTTGGCCCTGGACAGAGTCCCCTCCGGAAGTCCGCTTCGGTGAAGCCTCTTGATAGGACTGTCCCAATGTCCAGAGCTTGCAATGGACCTCCTTCCCTTGGTGACCCTTGGGCCCCTTGGCCCTGGACAGGGTCCCCTCCGGAAGTCCGCTTCGGTGAAGCCTCTTGATAGGACTGTCCCAATGTCCAGAGCTTGCAATGGACCTCCTTCCCTTGGTGACCCTTGGGCCCCTTGGCCCTGGACAGAGTCCCCTCCGGAAGTCCGCTTCGGTGAAGCCTCTTGATAGGACTGTCCCAATGTCCAGAGCTTGCAATGGACCTCCTTCCCTTGGTGACCCTTGGGCCCCTTGGCCCTGGACAGAGTCCCCTCCGGAAGTCCGCTTCGGTGAAGCCTCTTGATAGGACTGTCCCAATGTCCAGAGCTTGCAATGGACCTCCTTCCCTTGGTGACCCTTGGGCCCCTTGGCCCTGGACAGAGTCCCCTCCGGAAGTCCGCTTCGGTGAAGCCTCTTGATAGGACTGTCCCAATGTCCAGAGCTTGCAATGGACCTCCTTCCCTTGGTGACCCTTGGGCCCCTTGGCCCTGGACAGAGTCCCCTCCGGAAGTCCGCTTCGGTGAAGCCTCTTGATAGGACTGTCCCAATGTCCAGAGCTTGCAATGGGTCTCCTTCCCTTGGTGACCCTTGGGCCCCTTGGCCCTGGACAGAGTCCCCTCCAGAAGTCCGCTTCGGTGAAGCCTCTTGATAGGACTGTCCCAATGTCCAGAGCTTGCAATGGACCTCCTTCCCTTGGTGACCCTTGGGCCCCTTGGCCCTGGACAGAGTCCCCTCCGGAAGTCCGCTTCGGTGAAGCCTCTTGATAGGGACTGTCCCAATGTCCAGAGCTTGCAATGGACCTCCTTCCCTTGGTGACCCTTGGGCCCCTTGGCCCTGGACAGAGTCCCCTCCGGAAGTCCGCTTCGGTGAAGCCTCTTGATAGGACTGTCCCAATGTCCAGAGCTTGCAATGGACCTCCTTCCCTTGGTGACCCTTGGGCCCCTTGGCCCTGGACAGAGTCCCCTCCGGAAGTCCGCTTCGGTGAAGCCTCTTGATAGGACTGTCCCAATGTCCAGAGCTTGCAATGGACCTCCTTCCCTTGGTGACCCTTGGGCCCCTTGGCCCTGGACAGAGTCCCCTCCGGAAGTCCGCTTCGGTGAAGCCTCTTGATAGGACTGTCCCAATGTCCAGAGCTTGCAATGGACCTCCTTCCCTTGGTGACCCTTGGGCCCCTTGGCCCTGGACAGGGTCCCCTCCGGAAGTCCGCTTCGGTGAAGCCTCTTGATAGGACTGTCCCAATGTCCAGAGCTTGCAATGGACCTCCTTCCCTTGGTGACCCTTGGGCCCCTTGGCCCTGGACAGAGTCCCCTCCCGAAGTCCGCTTTGGTGAAGCCTCTTGATAGGGACTGTCCCAATGTCCAGAGCTTGCAATGGACCTCCTTCCCTTGGTGACCCTTGGGCCCCTTGGCCCTGGACAGAGTCCCCTCCGGAAGTCCGCTTCGGTGAAGCCTCTTGATAGGACTGTCCCAATGTCCAGAGCTTGCAATGGACCTCCTTCCCTTGGTGACCCTTGGGCCCCTTGGCCCTGGACAGAGTCCCCTCCGGAAGTCCGCTTCGGTGAAGCCTCTTGATAGGACTGTCCCAATGTCCAGAGCTTGCAATGGACCTCCTTCCCTTGGTGACCCTTGGGCCCCTTGGCCCTGGACAGAGTCCCCTCCGGAAGTCCGCTTCGGTGAAGCCTCTTGATAGGACTGTCCCAATGTCCAGAGCTTGCAACGGGCCTCCTTCCCTTGGTGACCCTTGGGCCCCTTGGCCCTGGACAGAGTCCCCTCCGGAAGTCCGCTTCGGTGAAGCCTCTTGATAGGACTGTCCCAATGTCCAGAGCTTGCAATGGACCTCCTTCCCTTGGTGACCCTTGGGCCCCTTGGCCCTGGACAGAGTCCCCTCCGGAAGTCCGCTTCGGTGAAGCCTCTTGATAGGACTGTCCCAATGTCCAGAGCTTGCAATGGACCTCCTTCCCTTGGTGACCCTTGGGCCCCTTGGCCCTGGACAGAGTCCCCTCCGGAAGTCCGCTTCGGTGAAGCCTCTTGATAGGACTGTCCCAATGTTCAGAGCTTGCAATGGACCTCCTTCCCTTGGTGACCCTTGAGCCCCTTGGCCCTGGACAGAGTCCCCTCCGGAAGTCCGCTTCGGTGAAGCCTCTTGATAGGACTGTCCCAATGTCCAGAGCTTGCAATGGACCTCCTTCCCTTGGTGACCCTTGGGCCCCTTGGCCCTGGACAGAGTCCCCTCCGGAAGTCCGCTTCGGTGAAGCCTCTTGATAGGACTGTCCCAATGTCCAGAGCTTGCAATGGACCTCCTTCCCTTGGTGACCCTTGGGCCCCTTGGCCCTGGACAGAGTCCCCTCCGGAAGTCCGCTTCGGTGAAGCCTCTTGATAGGACTGTCCCAATGTCCAGAGCTTGCAATGGACCTCCTTCCCTTGGTGACCCTTGGGCCCCTTGGCCCTGGACAGAGTCCCCTCCGGAAGTCCGCTTCGGTGAAGCCTCTTGATAGGACTGTCCCAATGTCCAGAGCTTGCAATGGACCTCCTTCCCTTGGTGACCCTTGGGCCCCTTGGCCCTGGACAGAGTCCCCTCCGGAAGTCCGCTTCGGTGAAGCCTCTTGATAGGACTGTCCCAATGTCCAGAGCTTGCAATGGGTCTCCTTCCCTTGGTGACCCTTGGGCCCCTTGGCCCTGGACAGAGTCCCCTCCGGAAGTCCGCTTCGGTGAAGCCTCTTGATAGGACTGTCCCAATGTCCAGAGCTTGCAATGGACCTCCTTCCCTTGGTGACCCTTGGGCCCCTTGGCCCTGGACAGAGTCCCCTCCGGAAGTCCACATTGGAGTGAAAACACAAGGATCGGGGGGTGACGGGGGACACAAGGTGTGTTCGTGTGGGGAGGGGAATCCCATCAGAGGCTGCATCACCTTGGCTTCCCAGAGAGAGTCCATGGTCACAACCACAGTAGCCGTCTCATGAGCCATTGCAACATACAACAGAACTAAACAAACACAGGGACCTAACATACCTACTAGGCATGTGCAATCCATGGTTCTAAAGCAGTGGTTCTCAACCTTCCTAATGCCATGACCCCTTAATACATTCATAGAATCATAGAATCATGAGTTTTAGGTTGCAACCAAATGTAAAAGAGTTGGAAGAGACCTCATGGGCCATCCAGTCCAACCCCATTCTGCCAAGAAGCAGGAATTCCCTCATGTTGTGGTGACCCCCAACCACAATATTGTTTTTGTTGCTTCTTCATGACAGTCATTTTACTACTGTTATGAATCATAATGTAACTATCTGATCTGCAGGATGCATTTCCTTTCACTGGACCAAACTGGGCACAAATACCCAATACGTCCAAATGTGAATGATAGTGGGGTTGGGGGAGGACTGATTTTGTAATTTGGGACTTGTAGTTGCTGGGATTTATAGTTCACCTACAATCAAAGAGCATTCTGAACTCCACGAGTGATGGATTTGAAGCAAACTTGGCTCCCATGACCAATGGAAAACACTGGAAGGGTTTGATGGGCATTGACCTGGAGTTTGGGAGTTGTAGTTCACCTACATCCAGATAGCACTTTGGACTCATGCAATGGTGGATCTGGACCAAACTTGGCACAACTACTCAATATGCCCAAATGTTAACACCGGTGGAGCCTGGGGAAAATATATCTTGACATTTGGGAGTTGTAGTTGCTGGGATTTATAGTTCATTACAATCAAAGAACATTCTGAACACCAACAATAGAATTGGCTCAAACTTCCCACATGGAATTCCCATGACCACCAGAAAATACTGTGTTTTCTTATGGTCTTTGGTGACCCCTCTGACACCCCCTCGAGACCCCCTCAGGGGTCCCGACCCCCAAGTTGAGAAACACTGTTCTAAAGTACTTACAAAACTAAAGTTCTGGTGGTGAAAACTAGGGGGCGATGGTGCTTTGTTTCTACAGTGTTGCTAAAGATCTGGTGGTGAAACTTTTGGAACTCTAACATAACTTTCAAAATTTCATTATAAATGGCAGTTCCTAATAGGTTCTGTCGTAAAAATCACCAATAATGAAATAATAATGAAATTTTTGAAAGTTTTGTTAGAGTTCTGAAATTTTCGCCACCAGAACTTTAGCAACACTGTAGAAGCAAAGCACTAGCGCCCCCTAGTTTGCACCACCAGAACTTTAGTTTTGTAAGTACTTAAGAACCATCTAGAACCATGGATTGCACATGCCTAACACCTACATCAGTGTTTCTCAACCTTCCTAATGCCGTGACCCCTTAACAGAGTTCCTCATGGTGTGGTGACCTCCAACCATAACATTATTTTCGTTGCTACTTCATAACTTGTCATTTTGCTAGTTATTAATCGTAATGTAAATATCTGATATGCAAGATGGATTTTCAAATCCCAAATACCTGATATGCCCAAATTTGAATACTGGTGGAGTTGGGGGTGATTGATTTTGTCATTTGGGAATGTTGGAATTGCTGTGATTTATAGTTCACTTAAAATCACAGAGCCTTCTGAACTCCATCAGTGATGGCATTGAATCAAACTTGGCACACAGAATTCCCATGACCAAGAGAAAATACAGGTAGGGTCTGGTGGACACTGACCTTGAGTTTTTGGAGTTGTAGTTCACCTACACCGAGAAAACACTATGGACTCAAACAATGGTGGATCTGGACAAAAGTTGGCACAAATACTCAATATGCCCAAATGTGAACACTGGAGGAGTTCGGGGAAAATAGACCTTGACATTTGGAAGTTGTAGTTGTTGGGATTTATAGTTCACCCACAATGAAATAGCATTCTGAACCCCACCAATGGTTGATTTGGGCCAAACTTCCCACACAGAACCCCCATGACCAACAGAAAATACTATGTTTTCTGATGGACTTTGGCGACCCCTCTGACATCCCCTCGCAACCCCCACAGGGGGACGGGACTTGTAGTTGCTGGGATTTATAGTTCACTTATAATCAAAGAGCATTCTGAACTCCACCAGCGATGGATTTGAACCAAACTTGGCTCCCATGACCAATGGAAAATGCTGGAAGGGTTTGATGGGCATTGACCTGGAGTTTGGGAGTTGTAGTTCCCCTATATCCAGAGAGCACTTTGGACTCATGCAATGTGTGTTTGTGATCATGTAGGTCAGTGTTTCTCAACCTGGGGGGTTGCGACCCCCCCTTGCGACCCCTCAGGTTGAGAAACACTGACCTACGTGATCACAAACACACAACTCCAGAGACAATTCTATGAACTCAGTTCTTGTGGGTTTTTTCGGGCTATATGGCCATGTTCTAGAGGCATTTCTCCTGACGTTTCGCCTGCATCTATGGCAGGCTTCCTCAGAGGTCTGCTGGAGCTGGGGAAAAAAGGGTTTATATATCTGTGGACTGACCAGGGTGAGACAAAAGGCTATTGTAAGTTGGGCTAGGTGTGAATCTTTTCAACTGACCACCTTGATTAGCATACAATGGGCTGACTGTGCCTGGAGCAAACTCTTAATGAAAGGTGCTTAGAAGTCCCTGCCTGTTTTTCTCTCTGCTGTTTTAATTTTAGAATTTTTTAATACTGGTAGCCAGATTTTGTTCATTTTCATGGTTTCTTCCTTTCTGTTGAAATTGTCCACATGCTTGTGAATTTCAATGGCTTCTCTGTGTAGTCTGACATGGTGGTTGTGAGAGTGGTCCAGCATTTCTGTGTTCTCAAATAATCTGCTGTGTCCAGGTTGGTTCCTCAGGTGCTCTGCTATGGCTGATTTCTCTGGTTGAAGGAGTCTGCAGTGCCTTTCATGTTCCTTGATGAGTGTCTGGACAACGCTGCGTTTGGTGGTCCCTCTGGAGACTTCTTGTCCACAGCTGCATGGTACACAATGGTAGACTCCTGCAGAGGTGAGAGGATCCCTCTTGTCCTTTGCTGAACGGAGCATTTGTTGGATTTTCTTGGTGGGTCTGGAGATAGTTTGTCTGTTGTGTTTCCTCATCCGCTTCCCTTTGCGGTCAGTGGTTCCCTTGATGTCTGGCAGGAACGCTTTTCCTCTGGGTGGATCTTCGTCTTGACTCTTGTGGCTTCTTCTTGGTCTTGCAGCTCTTCTGATCCCTGAGGTGGAGTCTCCCTTGGCCTGGAGAGCCCAGTTGAGGGGGTTCAGTTCCTCTTGGAGGAGGTGGGCTTCGCAGATTCTTTTTGCACGGTCTGCCAAGGCTTTAATGGGGCTTCTTTTTTGACTTGGGTGATGGTTGGAGTTTTGATGTAGGCATCTATCTGTGTGTGTGGGTTTTCTGTAAACTGTGTGACCCAATTGTTGATCTGGTTTGCGGATGACTAGGACATCTAGAAAAGGCAGTCTTCCTTCCTTTTCTTTTTCCATAGTGAACTGGATGTTTGGGTGGATGCTGTTGAGATGGTCCAGGAACCTGTTGAGTTCTTCTTCTCCGTGGCTCCAAATGGTGAAGGTGTCATCCACATCTCTGAACCATATGTTTGGGTGGATGCTGTTGAGATGGTCCAGGAACCTGTTGAGTTCTTCTTCTCCATGGCTCCAAAGGGTGAAGGTGTCATCCACATCTCTGAACCATATGTTTGGGTGGATGCTGTTGAGATGGTCCAGGAACCTGTTGAGTTCTTCTTCTCCATGGCTCCAAAGGGTGAAGGTGTCATCCACATCTCTGAACCATATGTTTGGGTGGATGCTGTTGAGATGGTCCAGGAACCTGTTGAGTTCTTCTTCTCCATGGCTCCAAAGGGTGAAGGTGTCATCCACATCTCTGAACCATATGTTTGGGTGGATGCTGTTGAGATGGTCCAGGAACCTGTTGAGTTCTTCTTCTCCATGGCTCCAAAGGGTGAAGGTGTCATCCACATCTCTGAACCATATTGTGGGCTTTTTGGTTGCTGTTTCAAGAGCTTGTTTTTCGAATTGTTCCATGTAGAAGTTAGAACTGAGTGATTCCGGCCATGAAAGCCTTCGACAATACAGAAAATACTATGTTTTCTGATGGATGTTGGCGACCCCTCTGACACCCCCTCGCGACCCCCACGGGGGGACGGGACTTGTAGTTGCTGGGATTTATAGTTCACTTATAATCAAAGAGCATTCTGAACTCCACCAGCGATGGATTTGAACCAAACTTGGCTCCCATGACCAATGGAAAATGCTAGAAGGGATTGATGGGCATTGACCTGGAGTTTGGGAGTTGTAGTTCACCTATATCCAGAGAGCACTTTGGACTCATGCAATGTGTGTTTGTGATCATGTAGATCAGTGTTTCTCAACCTGGGGGGTTGCGACACCCCCTTGCGACCCCCCAGGTTGAGAAACACTGACCTACGTGATCACAAACACACAACTCCAGAGACAATTCTATGAACCCCATGATCATTGTCTTCTGATCATGACCCCCTTTTGTCCTAATACGATTTGACCACACTTCTACTTTTGGCAACATTTCAATGTTGGTGTCTTTGGGCCCCTTTCAGGCTTCCGCAGAGCCAACTGTAATGGAATATTGCAGGCACAACTGCGCTTGAAATCTGTTGTATCTATTACAACAACTATATAACAAATGATATATTAATTGCACTGTCCCCAAAGTCTCAAGTGTCTAATGCAGGAAGGGCACAGGACCCAAATACACCTGAATCTGTCTGAACTGCAACCTTAAACTCCTGAATAAAGAATGGAAGCGAATACACCCTAGAAACTACACTACAAAGAATTTGCAAAAACAAATTACTCCCCAAAATAGAAAGTACCCCCCCCCCCCACCCACACACACACAAAATGCCTGTATCCCCCTCAAAAAAAAAACAAAAAAAAGAAACAACCTTGCAAATTGCCCTCAGATTTCTTGGGGGTCTTCCAGGCAGGACGCTTGAGGTCAGGAGGAGCTCTACCTTCTCCTCTGCATGGTTTGGCCTCTGGGAACTTTTCACTTCTGCTTCGATGATTTCCCTGAAAAGGAGAAAGAAAAGAAGGGAAATTCCTGAGTCTGCAGCACATCAATGGGCTTTTGGCCTCAGGCATCAATAGGAGCCTAGTGTCTAGATCTAAGGAAGTAATGCTCCCCATGCTCTATTCTGCTTTGGTTAGACCACATCTGGAATATTGTGTCCAATTCTGGGCACCACAATTCAAGAGAGATATTGGCAAGCTAGAATGTGTCCAGAGGAAGAGGGCAACTCAAAGGATCAAGGGTCTGGAGAACAAGCCCTATGAGGAGCGGCTTAGGGAACTGGGCATGTTTAGCCTGAAGAAGAGAAGGCTGGGAGGAGACATGATGAGGGCCATGGATAAATATGTGAGAGGAAGCCACAGGGCGGAGGAGGGAGCAAGCTTCCTTTCTGCTTCCTTGGAGACTAGGACGCAATGGAGCCATGGCTTCAAACTACAAGAGAGGAGATTCCACCTGAACATGAGGAAGAACTTCCTGACTGTGAGAGCCGTTCAGCAGTGGAACTCTCTGCCCCGGAGGGAGTGTGGTGGAGGCTCCTTCTTTGGAGGCTTTTAAGCAGAGGCTGGATGGCCATCTGTCAGGGGTGCTTTGAATGCAATATTCTTGCTTCTTGGCAGAATGGGGTTGGACTAGATGGCCCATGAGGTCTCTTCCAACTCTTTGATTCTATGATTCTATGAAAAGAATGGAAATTCCTGAGTCTGCAGCACATCAGGGAACCCAGGTCTCCGGGACTTGCCCAGAACCAAGGCTGCATGCCCTGCTCCTGGTTAGTTAGAAACCCATGTGCCTGGTTCTCATGAACAACAGCAATGGACACAGAACATAGGGACAATGCCTTCATCCTTCTTTGTTCTCTTTCCATCCAAACTTCACACACACACACACACACACAGTCCCCAAGTTACTGTAGGTTTGTTTTTAAGTTTAATTTGTATGTAAGTCAGAACAGGGACATTTTAAAGTGCAACTTCAGATACATACATACACACACACACACACACACACACACACATATGTTAGCCGTCCCCTGCCACGCGTTGCTGTGGCCCACATGGGGGTTCTGTGTGGGAGGTTTGGCCCAATTCCATTGTTGGTGAGGTTCAGAATGCTCTGTGATTGTAGGTGAACTATAAATCCCAGTAACTACAACTCCCAAATGTCAAGATTCTATTTCCTCCAAACTCCACAAGTGTTCACATTTGGGCATATTGAGTATTTGTGTAGTTTGGTTCAGATCCATCATTATTTGAGTCCATGGTGATCTCTGGATGTAGGTGAACTACAACTCCAAAACCAAGGGACACTCCCACCACACCCTTCCAGTATTTTCTGTTGGTCATGGGAGAACTGTGTGCCAAGGTTGGTTCAATTCCATCGTTGGTGGGGTTCAGAATGCTCTGTGATTGTAGGTGAACTATAAATCCCAGTAACTACAACTCCCAAATGTCAAGATTCTATTTCCCCCAAACTCCACCAGCGTTCACATTTGGGCATATTGAGTATTTGTGTAGTTTGGTTCAGATCCATCATTATTTGAGTCCACGGTGATCTTTGGATGTAGGTGAACTACAACTCCAAAACCAAAGGACACTCCCACCACACCCTTCCAGTATTTTCTGTTGGTCATGGGAGAAATGTGTGCCAAGGTTGGTTCAATTCCATCGTTGGTGGGGTTCAGAATGCACTTTGTAGGTGAACTATAAATCCCAGCAACTACAACCTCCAAATGAAAAAATATTTTTTCGAGTGAAGGACATACATTGGGTTGTTAGGTGTCTTGCATCCAAATTTGGTTGCAATTCGTCCAGTGGTTTTTGAGTTCTGTGAATCCCACAAACAAACATTACATTCACTCTCAACAAAAGATTCCCCCCAGGCGCTTCCAAGCCATTGAATGCAAATCAAGGTGATCAGTTGAAACATTCACAGCAAACAAAAGTCCTTTGTCTCACCGTGGTCATTCCACAGATATATAAACCCATTTTTCCTAGTTCCAACAGACCTCATTACCTCTGAGGACGCTTGCCATAGATGCAGGCGAAACATCAGGAGAAAAATTGCCTCCAGAACATGGCCATATAGCACGGAAAAACCTACAACAACCCATGGATTCCGGCCATGAAAGCCTTCAACAATACATTAAACATTACATTTTTATTTATATAGATATCGTCTGCCTGTGCTCCTCTACAGAAGATTTCACCTCACTTTCTGTCCTTGTGAGAATTGGATTTTGGAAAATATGGTTTGTTGGGGAAACAAGGATTGGAGAGAAAGCTTCCGTGGAGACCCTTTTCCTCCCTGACAATGACTCTTCCAGGAGTGGATTTCCCTTCCTTCCGAGGGGAAGAGTTCTCTCATTGTATTGTCGAAGGCTTTCATGGCTGGAATCACTAGGTTCTTGTGGGTTTTTCCGGGCTATAGAGCCATGTTCTAGAGGCATTTCTCCTGACGTTTCGCCTGCATCTATGGCAAGCATCCTCAGAGGATGCTCAGAGGATCCTCACACCTCTGAGGATGCTTGCCATAGATGCAGGCAAAACGTCAGGAGAAATGCCTCTAGAACATGGCTTTATAGCCCCAAAAAACCCACAAGAACCTAGTTCTCTCATTTCCTGATGTCTCAGCCCCATTCTTCACTAGGAGACATTTGTAAGTCAATCAGATGTGGATTCCCTCTCTCCACCCCATTAGCAACTAGGCTGGGGGTCTCTGAACCAGTTTCTGAGCACTCTTCGAAGGCAGTCCCACAGAGAGTGTGTTACAGGCAAGGAGCACCATGTCCAGATCTGGCTTCTCAAGGAACGGGTGCAGTCGGCACACAAGTTTTGATGGTGCAAATGCCCTCCCAGTCACTTCAGATAGCTGGGCCTCCAGAAGTGAAACCCCCAAGCTGTGGACCTGTGTCTTCAGGGGGAGTGTGACCCCCATCCAGCACAGCCTGGATCCCAATTCCCTGGTCTGCCTTCCAACTGACCAGGAACATCTCAGTCTTGTCTGGATGAAGTTTCCATTTGTTTGCCTTCATCCTGTCCAGGCTCTGGTTCAACATCAGAGCACCTTCCTTGGCTTTTGGTGGGAAGGAGCAGGAGAGCCGGGAGTCATCTGCATATATGCCAATCTGATTTTGGCCTGCATCAAGAGGAGCATAGTGCCTAGATATCCAGGGAAGTCATGCTCCCCATGCTCTATTCCGCCTTGGTTAGACCACACCTGGAATATTCTGTCCAGTTCTGGGCACCACAATTCAAGAGAGATATTGACTCTAAGCTGGAATGTGTCCAGAGGAGGGCGACTCAAATGATCAAGGGTCTGGAGAACAAGCCCTATGAGGAGCGGCTTAAGGAGCTGGGCATGTTTAGCCTGAAGAAGAGAAGGATGGGAGGAGATATGATAAAAAGGTAAAGGTAGTCCCCTGACAATAAGTCCAGTCGTGTCCGACTCTGGGGTGTGGTGCTCATCTCCATTTCTAAGCCGAAGAGCCAGTGTTGTCCGTAGACACCTCCAAGGTCATGTGGCTGGCATGACTGCATGGAGCACCGTTACCTTCCCGCCGGAGTGGTACCTATTGATCTACTCACATTTGCATGTTTTCTAACTGCTAGGTTGGCAGAAGCTCACGCCGCTCTCCGGAATCGAACCTGCAACATTTCGATCAACAAGCTCACCAGCTCAGTGCTTTAACCCACTGCGCCACCTGGGGCTCTGGTGATATGATATGATATGATATGGAGATATGATAGCCATGTATAAATATGTGAGAGGATGCCACAGGGAGGAGGGAGCAAGCTTCCTTCCTGCTTCCCTGGAGACTAGGACGCAAGGGAACAATGGCTTCAAACTACAAGAGAGGAGATTCTGTCTGAACATGAGGAAGCACTTCCTGACTGTGAGAGCCGTTCAGCAGTGGAACTCTCTGCCCCGGAATGTGGTGGAGGCTCCTTCTTTGGAAGCTTTGAAACAGAGGCTGGATGGCCATCTGTCAGGGGTGCTTTGAATGCAATATTCCTGCTTCTTGGCAGAATGGGATTGGACTGGACAATGACCCAGGAGGTCTCTTCCAACTCTAGGATGAACTTCCTGACTGTGAGAGCTGTTCAGCAGTGGAACTCTCTGCCCCGGAGCGTGGTAGACGCTCCCTCTTTGGAAGCTTTCAAACAGGGGCTGGATGGCCATCTGTCAGGGGTGCTTTGAATGCAATATTCCTGCTTCTTGGCAGAATGGGGTTGGACTGGACAATGACCCAGGAGGTCTCTTCCAACTCTAGGATGAACTTCCTGACTGGGAGAGCTGTTCAGCAGTGGAACTCTCTGCCCCGGAGGGAGTGTGGTGGAGGCTCCTTCTTTGGAAGCTTTTAAGCAGAGGCTGGATGGCCATCTGTCAGGGGTGATTTGAATGCAATATTCCTGCTTCTTGGCAGAATGGGATTGGACTGGACAATGACCCAGGAGGTCTCTTCCAACTCTAGGATGAACTTCCTGACTGTGAGAGCTGTTCAGCAGTGGAACTCTCTGCCCCGGAGTGTGGTGGAGGCTCCTTCTTTGGAAGCTTTTAAGCAGAGGCTGGATGACCATCTGTGGGGGGTGATTGGAATGCAATATTCCTGCTTCTTGGCAGAACGGGGTTGGACTGGATGATGGCCCAGGAGGTCTCTTCCCACTCTAGGATTCTAGGATTCTATGACTTCAGATAGCTGGGCCTCCAGGAGTGAAACCCCCAAGCTGCGGACCTATGCCTTCAGGGGGAGTGTGACCCCATCCAGCACAGCCTGGATCCCAATTCCCTGGTCTGCCTTCCAACTGACCAGGAGTATTTTGGTCTTGTCTGGATGCCAAGTGCAATGTGCAGGGAGTCTTAAACTCTAATAAAGTTCTTCCGGAACATCGTGCTGGGGGTTATCCTATTCTGGAAAGGCACATCGGAATAGCCAGGTCTTCAAGTTCTTCCTAAAGCTTCCTTGGCTTTTGGTGGGAAGGAGCAGGAGAGCCGGGAGTCATCTGCATATATGTGACACCGCACTCCAAAACTCCAGGTGACCTCTCCCAGTGGATTCATGGAGATGCTGAACATCATGGGGGAGAAAACGGAGCTCTGACCCACAGGTGAATGGCCAGGAGTTCCCCAGCACCACTCAATCCACTCAATCTCAGCAAATCTGATTGGGAGGGGAGTCTCTTGCATGTGCCTGCCTTTCTCATAGCAATTGTCATAGAGTCATAGAGTTGGAAGAGACCTCATGGGCCATCCAGTCCACCCCCAACAAATTGTGATCTGGAATCAAGACTCTCAGAGAAGGGAGACTCCCAAAGTAATAACAACATGTATTGTCGAAGGCTTTCATGGCTGGAATCACTAGGTTCTTGTGGGTTTTTTCGGGCTATAGGGCCATGTTCTAGAGGCATTTTCTCCTGACGTTTCGCCTGCATCTATGGCAAGCATCCACAAAATGAACAAAATCTGGCTACCAGTATTAAAAAAAACTCTAAAATTACAACAGCAAAACAGCAGAGAGGAAACAACCAGGCACATCTTAACACCTCTCAACAGGGGATTTTCCCAGGCTCAGCCAGGTCCAGGCATGTAGCCGGGGGGGGCTCGGGGGGCTTCACCCCCCCCCCGAAATTCTCATGGTAGTTCGCGAAAAGGCCTTACTGGTGCATTAATTAAACTGTTATGTTTATTCATATCATGATCTGATCACCATACTCAATATATCCCATCAGGCCCGTAGCCAGGATTTCGTTTCGGGGGGGGGGGGCTGAATTTGTTTCAGGGGGGGTTTTGGGGGGGGGGTGACTTTTTGGGGGGGGCTGAGTCTGAGTGAAAGAGGGTCTAGCCTAGCAAACCTTTCGTATCATTACCCCAATAAGACCCCCACCATGCATATGGGATATATTGATTATGGTGATCAGATCATGATATGAATAAACATAACAGTTTAAATAATGCACCATTAAGGCCTTTTCGCGAACCACCATGAAAATTTCGGGGGGGGGGCTGAAGCCCCCCGAGCCACCCCCCCCCCCCCGGCTACATGCCTGTATCTCATATGCATGAGGGTATTGGGGTAACGATACAAAAGGTTTGCTAGGGTAGACCCTCTTTCACGCAGACTCAGCCCCCCCGAAACTCAGTTCCCCCCCCGAAACCCCCCCTGAAAAATTTCAGCCCCCCCGAAACGAAATCCTTGCTATGGGCCTGGCCAGGCCTTCAAATGCTAATGAAGGTGGTCAGTTGAAACATTCACACCTAGCTCCAGCAGAGAAGAGTCCTTTGTCCCACCCTGGCCATTCCACAGATATATAAACCCATAATTCCAACAGACCTCACTCCCTCTGAGGATGCTTGCCATAGATGCAGGCGAAACGTCAGGAGAAATGCCTCTAGAACATGGCCCTATAGCCTGAAAAAACCCACAAGAACCTAATAACAACATGAATAGGCATATAGACGGGCAGAGATGCTCCCCCCCCCCGGGGGGGGCCCTGGGGTCAGTCAAAGGGTCGAAAGTCCTCACCCGTCCCCTGAGGGGCCAGAGGCTGAGGCACCAGCGGCGCAGGTTCTGCCAGGGAGGGAAGCTTTGCAGGAGGCCGTACAGAATGTACAAAGTGAGCATATTGATGCAGACGACCAGGAGGAACTCAATAGGAACACAGCATTCTTTGCACAGCAGGCTCTCATCCAAAAGGGCCAGGAAGTCCATGGAGAGGATGCAGCCGAGGCCCACGGCTCTTGGGCTGTGTCGTGGCCAGGCCTTGGGAGGGTTCCATGCATCACAAAGGTCGCCACGGGCAACCACTGGCCAGAAGGAAGCACCGGGCTTCCACCTGTTTCCGCCAGGAGATCCCTTTCCCCCTTAGTGCCGTCCTCCACAGCTATCAATGTGGCTGCTCAAAGGCAATGTCAGGCCAATGTCCGGGCGGCCGCATGTCCCTCACTCGGAGGCCGCAAAGGTCCTCCCTTTGTACCACTCATAGAATCATAGAATCCTAGAATGAAGGAGTTGGAAGAGACCTCCTGGGCCATCCTCCAGTCCAACCCCATTCTGCCAAGAAGCAGGAATATTGCATTCAAAGCACCCCTGACAGATGGCCATCCAGCCTGTTTCAAAGCTTCCAAAGAAGGAGCCTCCACCACACTCCCTCCGGGGAAGGCAGAGAGTTCCACTGTTGAACGGTTCTCACAGTCAGGAAGTTCTTCCTCATGTTCAGATGGAATCTCCTCTCTTGTAGTTTGAAGCCATTGCTCCATCACGTCCTAGTCTCCAGGGAAGCAGAAAGGAAGCTTGCTCCCTCCTCCCTGTGGCTTCCTCTCACATATTTATACATGGCTATCATATCTCCTCTTATCCTCCTCTTCTTCAGGCTAAACATGCCCAGCTCTTTGAGGCGCTCCTCATAGGGCTTGTTCTCCAGACCCTTGGTCATTTGAGTCACCCTCTTCCTCTGGAAACATTCCAGCTTGTCAATATCTCTCTTGAATTGTGGTGCCCAGAGCATAAAGCCTTGATTAAATGATACACACCAAACTGACCAAGGCTTAACCCTTATTACCCAGCCTGGCGTCCTTGCCCTTAGCAAAACTATAAGTTACTATCTCTTATTGGGGGGGGGGGGGGGTCATGTGCAACTTCAAGAGGCTTGTGAAAAGGGTTGCCTTCTGTCCCAAGATTTTGCCTCCTGGATGCATGGAGCGTGCCCTGCTTCTCTTGCCAGCAGCGAAGCCCTGACTGCCCTTTGGCCTCAGCCAGGTTAATGAGGCACCCGGTGGGCGTCTGGCCAGCAGCTCGTAGCATTCCCTCTGTCTGGGCGACATTTGCCCTTTGATCGGGAGGAATGCAGCTCCACGGCAGGATGTGAGCAGAGCCTGGGGCCTTGCCTTGTCCCAAATGGGCCCGAGGGGCCTCTGGGGCTGGAAAGGGCTGGGCTGCTGCCTCCTCGGCGCCCTCCTCCTCTCCTTCTCCTTCTCCTTCTCACCGGGCTTGCGGCTGTTGCTTCTGGTGGAGGATGCCCAGGGGACTTGGTGGAACCCCACTCGCCACCACGAGGGCACCGCAGCACCGGCCCTTCCAGGAGTGGACTTTGGGTCCCTCTTCTCAGGAAGTGCCCTCGAGCCACACTGTGAGTCAGGGCAAACGCTGCTGATCCTTGTGGCTTCGGCCCCTGGGAACGTGGGGCCCCGGAAGGTGATCCGGAACACCTGGGCAAAGAGGCCTCTCTCACCGCTGCACCCTTGGCAGGCTGTGTTCCTGGTTGGCCAAAGTCTGGATGAGAAGGCTGCCCGGCAGATCCAGTGGGAGCAGCAGGAGTTTGGGGATGTCCTGCTGGGGGGCTACCTGGACACCTACCGCAACCTGACTCTGAAGGTGCTGCACGGCTTGAAGTGGGCCGCAGAGAAGTGTCGACCTCGCTTCATCCTCAAGACTGATGACGACTGCTTCGTCAACACCAACCGTCTGCCGGCATTCCTGGCTGACCATTGGCATGGTGGGCTCCTGCTCTACGCTGGTTCCGTCTTCCCACGGGAGAAGCGCCGTGTCATCCGGCACCCGGTCAGCAAGTGGTACGTCTCCAGGGAGGACTACCCCTTGGAGGAATACCCACCCTATGCCAGTGGCATCGGCTACCTCCTCTCACTCGGGGCGGCCAGGCGGGTACTGCGGGTGGCAGAGCAGGTGCCCCCCATCCCGGTGGAGGACGCTTTCGTGGGCATCCTGGCCCAGAGGGCGGGGCTGCGGCCCACAACCAGCACCCGCTTCGCCAAGCAGAATGCCCGCTGGCACCTCTGCAACTACCGCTACCTGATGGTCATCCACCACCTCAACGCCTCGGAGCAGCAGAGCGCTGCGTGGAGCATGAGGGAGGCCCAGGCCGCCTGCAGTGGGAGGCCCCAGGTCACCGGGTGGAAGTAAGCCCCCAGGGGGAACAATTCGGGTTGGAATACTAGAAAGGAGGCCATGTTGAGGAGGAGGAGGAGGAGGCATCCAGCTTGTTTTCTTCGGCTCCAGGAGCACAACGGAGCCATGGGTCATCTTCCAGCTGCCTCTTGGTCCAGAGCGAGACCCTGTGGGACTCCCCGCCAAAGGAGGCAAGCCCTTTCCTCTCCAATTGTTCTAGAGCTGGAATTTAGGGGTCTTTGCCAGGAGGCAGAGACCATTCAGACTCCTTAAAGAGTTCGTTACCCTGGCAAGACAAAGAAGCACCCAATCCTTGATTTTTCCCAACAAAAGGTCTCACCAAGTGGAAGGAAGTGCCACCAAGATGTTTATTAGTGATTCAGCTGAAAAGGATGCAATGCAGCAATCATTCGCCAAGCAGAGCACGTGGTTACAGAAATAAATGCTAGTTTTTATAGAAATACAGAGTTGTACGGTTCAAATCTCCCACGCCCGTCCCCCGGCCGGTCTTCGTCATGATTGGCTGACGTGCCAACAGCTGGGAGGGGGCTCGTCCACCCCCGGCGCATCTGGACCAATCAGGGAGCCACCGCAGTGCATCAGGGCCAATGAAAAGGCTTCTACCGCTCTGGCGTCTCGATGAATCAGGAGGGAGGGAGGCGGGATGAGGGAAAAACAATGGATACTTGAATGGATTATGAAGTAAGGAAATGCCAGTGGCTTAATGAGTCCCAGGAAGGGCCTTCTAATCAAGCAGTTCTGTTGATTCTTGAATGGTGATAATTGAATACAAACAGGAAAATCCGGGCTTTCTGTGGCGGCAAAACAAAAGGACAAAAGGGGAGATACTGGGCGAAGTTTCTGATGAATGATTGAATGGGGCAACAGGGCGGAAAGGGGGATGCTTTTTGAAGGCGCCCCCCCCCCATCTCCAATTAGAAAAGGAATCAAAAGTCTGCCAAGGTGTGACCTCCCTGCTGGGCGAAATTCCGAGGGCAAGGATGTCGCCTTTGTTTCTGTCCATGCAAAAGGTGTGTTGATAAGAGTCCTTTGTGATTGATTTAGGCTCGGCACCCTTTCAGTATTGGGGGGGGGGGGGGGGGGTGGCACTTCCTGGTGGGATTTCATCATAGGGAAAGGGGAGGAAAAGGTCAAGGAGGAAACCTCAGCCGGAAGGAAAATCATGAAAATATATCCTAAGTCCATAGTCCATAAAGGGAAAAGTTCATTAGGGGGAAAGAGAGTCCCTTGTTTGTGAGGTGGGGGACCCTCAGGAGCCCAGGTGTGCCTCAGGTGTGAAAATTCAAATACTTTTGTGGCCTGATTTTCAGTAATAAATGGGTTACTTTCTGCTGTAAACATATGAAAATAGGGCATAAAGCCTTGATTAAATGATACACACCAAACTGACCAAGGCTTAACCCTTATTATCCAGCCTGGTGTCCTTGCCCTTTGCAAAACTATAAGTTACTATCTCTTATGGGGGGGGGGGGAGGTCATGTTCAACTTCACCATCCCTCCTTCCTTCCATTTGCAGGCAAAGGTGGTTCAGATCAGGTGTGGGCCAACTTTGACCCTCCCTTCAGGTGTTTTGAACTTCAACTCCCACAATTCCTAATCTCTGGAAGTTAAATCCATGGCTCCGTTGTGTTCCAGTCTCCGGAGCAGAAGAGAACAAGCTGGATCTCCCTCCTCCTTCTCCTCCTCTTCAATGTGGCCTCCACCCCAGCATTCGAACCTGGCCCATACCTGGCTCAGGTGGTCTCTTTACGTACTTTGCAACAGCTGAAGGTGGGGCTGTTCACAGAACAGTGCCCTACTTTCTATACTTCAGTATTGTGGGTTTTTAAAAATAATCTAAGTGGTGCTTCAGTGCTGTTTCTAGTAAAAATGTTTCCCTTGTATCTGGGTTTGTTTGTTTCCTTCAAGCAGTGGTTCTCAACCTTCCTCATACCGCAACCCCTTAATGCAGTTCCTCATGTTGTGTTGACCCCCAACCATAACATTATTTCCATTGCTACTTCATGACTGTAATTTTGCAACTGTTATGTATCACCATATGAACATCTGATATGCAGGATGTATTTTCATTCACTGGACCAAATTTGGCACAAATACCCGATATGCCCCAATTTGAATACTGGTGGAGTTTGGGGAAAATAGACCTTGACATTTGGGAGTTATCATTGCTGGGATTTATAGTTCACCTACAATCAAAGAGCATTCTGGACTCTACCAATGATGGAATTGAACCAAACTTGGCACACATAACTCCCATGACCAAGAGAAAATACTGGAAGGGTTTGGTGGGCACTGACCTTGATTTTTAGAGTTGTAGTTCACCTACATCTAGAGAGTACTGTGGACTCAAACAATGATGGATCTGGACCAAACTTGGCATGGATATTCAATATGCCCAAATGTGAACATTGGTGGAGTTTGAGGAAAATAGACCTTGACATTTGGGAGTTGTAGTTGCTGGGATTTATAGTTCACCTACAATCAAAGAATATTCTGAACATTTAGGAGTTGTAGTTGCTGGGATTAAAGAATATTCTGAACCTCACCAACGATAGAATTGGGCCAAGCTTCCCACACAGAACCCCCATTTATTTTATTTTATTTGTCGTGTCAGAGCAACCAGTCCATTATATTACATTTCTAACAGAACAAAGCAAACAAACAGAAAAATACACAACTTGTGAGTTTGGTAGTTGGTTAAATGTCCTTTGACCAGTCTCTGGCCACTTTGTGCATGTGGCAGGGCTCAGGGTGCATTGCAGCAGGTGGTCAGTGGTTTGCTCTTCTCCACACTCGCATGTCAAGGATTCCACTTTGTAGCCCCATTTCTGAAGGTTGGCTCTGTATCTCGTGGTGCCAGAGCGCAGTCTGTTCAGCGCCTTCCAAGTCGCCCAGTCTTCTGTGTGCCCAGGAGGGAGTCTCTCATTTGGTATCAGCCATTTGTTGAGGTTCTGGGTTTGAGCCTGCCACTTTTGGACTCTCGCTTGCTGAGGTGTTCCAGCGAGTGTCTCTGTAGATCTTAGAAAACTATGTCTAGATTTAAGTCATTGGCGTGCTGGCTGATACCCAAACAGGGGGTGAGCTGGAGATGTCTCTGCCTTGGTCCTTTCACTATTACCCCCCCCCCCCCACTAGAACCTCCATGACCAACAGAAAATGCTGTGCTTTCTGGTGGTCTTTGGCGACCCCTCTGACACCCCTCGTGACCCCCCTCGGGGTCCCGACCCCCCAGGTTGAGAAACCCTGCCTTAAAGGGTCTTGTGAGCTCTGATTTGGGGCCAAGGCCTGTTCGTATGTCAGCTCCCACCCTCTCTGCTGCTTCGACCTCGCAAGGAACTTCTTGAAGACATGAAGTTGAAAAACTCCAGACTCATCCATTCAGCTTTCAACAAAAGCGGCACTCTTGCTTTATTTACAAAATATGTGCACCACACTCTCCGGTCATCTTAGCACACTGTACACATGGTGACCTTCTTTTCCAGTTTGCACAGGAAACTCCACAAGTGGCACTCTACCAATTCTACACATAGAATCATAGAATCATAAGGTTGGAAGAGACCTCATGGGCCATCCAGTCCAGCCCCATTCTGCCAAGCACCCCTTTATTTTTATTTATCATGTCAGGAGCAGCCAGACAGTTGTATTACATTTTTAACAAAACAAAGAAACAAACAGACAGAGAAAACACAGAATTTGCAATCTTGATCGTTGATTAGATGTCCTTTGACCAGTGTCTGGCCCCTTGGAGTGCCTCTGGTGTTGCCGCAAGGAGGTCCTCCATGGTGCATGTGGAGGGCTCAGGTTGCATTGCTGTAGTTTGCTCTTCTCCACACTCGCATGTTGTGGGCATGCATACTCAGCAGCAGAGTACAATAGTGCAAGGGCAGATGTCTTCACTGTGTCTGGTTGTGATCCCCAGGTTTTGCCGGTCAGCTTTCGTATGATATTGTTTCTAGGACCCACTTTTTGCTTGATGTTCAGGCAGTGCTTCTTGTAGATCAGAGCAAAGCACCCCTGACAGATGGCCATCCAGCCTCTGTTTAAAACCTTCTAAAGAAGGAGCCTCCACCACACTCCAGGGCAGAGAGTTCCACTGCTGAACAGCTCTCCCAGTCAGGAAGTTCTTCCTAATGTTCAGATGGAATCTCCTTTCTTGTAGTTTGAAGCCATTGTTCCATTGCGTCCTAATCTCCAGGGAAGCGGAAAACAAGCTTGCTCCCTCCTCCTCCCTGTGGCTTCCCCTCACATATGTATACATGGCCCTCATCATATCTCCTCTCAGCCTTCTCTTCTTCAGGCTAAACATGCCCAGCTCTTTAAACCGCTCCTCATAGGGCTTGTTCTCCAGACCCTTGATCCTTTGAGTCGCCCTCCTCTGGACACATTCCAGCTTGTCAATATCTCTCTTGAATTGTGATGCCCAGAACTGGACACAATATTCCAGGTGTGGTCTAACCAAGGCAGAAGAGAGCATGGGTAGCATGACTTCCCTGGATCTAGACACTAGATTCCTATTGATTTAATTAGGGCTGGATAGGTTTGTTCAGAAAAGCCTGAAAGTCGGCCTGAAAACATACGACTTTGGACTTCCAATGAAGTTTTGAACCATGCACTGACATTTTGGGGATCCCAAGGGCTGACTGTGACAGGTTCCCCAGATTGAAAGGCTCTCTTGGTATTGATGAAATGGTAGCAATGATGCGGTAGCTGGGCTCCATGTTGGGCTTTCGGAAGCAAAAATTGTTATTCTCGGGGCAGAGGGGTTAGCGGAGTGAAAGCAAGATTGCCATAAGTTTTAGAATTCTGCCAGGAGAAGAATGGCGTGGATTTTGAAGCGACCCATTGACTCGCGGATATGGAGGCCCAATGGGTTTCCATATCCGCGGTTCAGAGGAGCGCAGTTTTGGCCTGGGAGAGGAAAGGTTTATACAGAGGAGAGTTTGAAAGACACAAAGACACAAAGTAACAACAAGAAGAGTGCCATAAATAAATAAATAAATAAATAAATAAAAGTGACAATTATTGGATATGTTATTGGGGGATTTGTTTCAATGTTAGGAAGGGGAAGAAAGTGAAGCAATAAGAAGGCTTCTTGGTTGTAGCTGCTGCTGTGGCCACGTTTCTTGGAAGTTGGCCCAAGCAGGGTAATATAGAACTGAGGAACTCCCTGCTGCAGGTCAGATCAGCTTGAAAGTGAGGAATTCTGGGTTTGACCTTACCAGTGCTGTTTTTCCCTACTGCGCATGCGCGTCCGCATTAATGAATCGATTCAGAAGTTTCAAATTATTTTTGGAAAAATCCGGAAGTGACTTTAGAATCAAACCACCAGTGCTCCCTACATCCGAAATGAGTTTTAAACCATTTATTTTTTGACTCAACCAGGTGGTGGAGGCTCTTTCTATGGAGGCTTTTGAACAGAGGCTGGATGGCCATCTGTTGGGGGTGCTTTGAATGTGATTGTCCTTCTTCTTGGCAGATTTGATTCTATGATTCTATGATTATTTGACCAAAGTGCAGAACTATTAAAATACCAACCTTTATTTCTGTCAATATGATCACAAACCCAACTGTCTAGTAATGTTGCATCCCAGTTCAAGAAACAAGACCATAAGCTTAAATCCACCACCCTGGACTGTAGGAAAAGCAATCCTTGTTTATTGATGAAAAAATTGGTTACAAAAGAAAGGTAAATGCAGAGTAAAAAAGCCACAGAAAAACACAGGAGTCAATAGGATCTCTGAACTTGAGCAAAACTTCAAAAGCCACAAAACAATAACCAGGAGTCTGTTAGCCTTTTACTAACCATGAACTTGGAAACTAGAAGCCTCTGGGATTACTGGCCATGGAACACAGGAATTCTGCCAAGGCCAGCCACAGTCCCGAACGTTGCTTGACCTAAAGAAGCACTCGGCAGGAACCCTCTTAAACCAAAGAAGCTATTCTTAGAAACGCCCCTTGACTTTTCTGTCTGGGCCTCTTTCTGCTGTAAGCGCTGTGACCTTCGTAAAGACTGGGAAACAAATCTATCTCTGACTATCTGTTCTCTTCGGTCCTCATTATCAACCCCAGGTAGGGAGATATCACGGCTAACTTCCAAAACATTCTCTTCTAGCTGTTGGGTTTCATTTTCATTCCCACTGATCTCTGCATCAACAACAGATTCCACACTGTCAGAGTCAGGGAGAGCTTGCTCAGTTGGAAAAAATATCAGAGAATCCTGTTCACACAGATCAGGATCAGACTGAACCCCAACAAGTAAGATTTATAGCAGAGCACCCGGGCCCACTCACGCTTCTCTGGTGCAAAGCCCTGCGCCGGGCCACAAAGGAAATCCTGCTTTGAATTTTGCACTCTGCAGGCCAGATGGTTCTGCTGGGGTTGCATCATTGCATTGCAGCTAGAATTTCTGAAAAGTGCTACTAAATGTCTGAAGCTGTTCTCAGTTCCTGTCGCTGGGAATCCCTCGAATTCGCAATCTTCATAATGAGGATGTTGCAAAACACATCGGGGGTTTTTTGCAAACGGTGCAAAAGGGACGTTGCTGCAGTCTCCTTTAATCATATATTATATGTGAGAATAGTCAATACTCTTTTCTAAGGGCGCATCTACACTAATGAATGAGCACAGTTTGGCACCACTTTGAGCATCGTGTCTCAATGCTATGGGAATCCTGGGAGCTTTCCTTTTACAAAATCTTTTGCTTTGGGGTGTTGTGTGGTTTCTGGGTGGTAGAGCTGTGTTCTAGCAGTATTTTCTACTGACATTTTGCCCACATCTGTGGCATTGCTAGCCACAGATGCGGGTGAAACATCAGGAGAACATGCTGCTAGAACACAGTCATACAGCCCGGAAACCACACAACGCCCCAGTGATTCCGACCTTGAAAGCCTTCAACAAGACATCTTTTGCTTTGGGTGGACAATTTCAACAGAAAGGAGGAAACCATGAACATGAACAAAATCTAGCTACCAGTATTTAAAAAAAACTCTAAAATTGCAACAGCACAACAACAGACTGGAAACAAACAAAGACATCTAATCTCAACAAAAGTTTGCTCCAGGCACAGTCAGCCCATTGTATGCTAACCAAAGTGGTCAGTAGAAACATTCACACCTAGCTCCAGCAGACAAGAGTCCTTTGTCCCACCCTGGTCATCATTCCACAGATATATCAACCCATTTTCCAAGTTCCAACAGACCTCACTCCCCCTGAGGATGCTTGCCATAGATGCAGGCGAAACGTCAGGAGAGAATGCCTCTAGACCATGGCCATACAGCCCGAAAAAACCTACAACAACCCAGTGATTCCGATCTTGAAAGGCTTCGACAAGACATCTTTTGCTTTCTCTGCCTACGAGCGCTGGTACCTAAGAAACTTGGTTGCCAGGAAATATGGCCATGCAAAGGCAAAATGGTTCTTCCCATTTGATGGGGGGGCCATGCACACCTCCAAGCCTGGGATGAACCCTGGACATGCCTCCAGGAAATGGAGGATCCATTCTGCCCATTTCTTTGGACCGGGTTTCCCCACCTATGTCCCCGAATCATGAAGCAATTGGGGATCTCTTCTTCTGTTTCCAGGTGATCCTTCTTCACAGAGAGAGGCCACAGCTTCAGCGCATGGAGCTCAGCAGTGGCCACATGAGGTCTCGGCCATCCAAAGTGGAGCCTTTAGGCACAAGGCACTGAGCACCATGAACGGCACATGGGCAATCTTGAATGGGAATGTTCTGCATTGGAACCCAATGCCTGGTGGCTTCCATAGGTGGACTTGCACAGGATTCCCTTCTGGCCCAGATCCCTGGCTAAGGGGGTTCCTTTTCTCAAGCCCAGAAGTGGTCTCAGGGTCACTGAGACACAGTGGACCACCCTGAACAGGACTTTACTGGACAGGAGGCTCAGCAGAGGCTGAAGACCGGACCCTATACGGCTCCAGCCCAGCATACCTGTCCGAACGTGTCTCCTTCTACGTCCCACCTCGGAGTTTAAGATCTTCTGGGGAGGCTCTGCTCTCGGCCCCGCCTCTATCACAAGTGAGGCTGGTGGGGATGAGGGACAGGGCCTTCTTGGTGGTGGCCCCTCGCCTGTGGAATTCACTCCCCGGGGAAATTAGGTCATCAACATCCCTCCTCTCCTTCAGAAGGAAGCTGAAGACATGGATATGGGAGCAGGCCTTTGGGTAAGCTGGCAGATGGATAAAAGACAATGACGACCAGAGTAGGAAAGGACAATGACAATGATGGATGGATTATGGATTTATGAATTGACGAACGTTGACCACAAGATGATTTTATTGCTGCTGTTGTTTTAATTTGACTGTTTTAATTAGTTATAACTGTCGTCGTTATATTGCAAATTGTATATTGTATTTTGTGAATGGTTGGGCATCGAATTGTGCCTTTTGTAAGCCGCCCTGAGTCCTCCCCCCCCCCCGAGGGGGGTTGAGAAGGGCGGGGTAGAAGCACCCTAAATAAATAAATAAGACCCTCCCCAGCAGAGCTTCTATGCAGCTGCAGAGACCCTCATCCATTCCAGGAGCTCAGGCTCTTGCTGTCCTCACCCATTCCAGGACACCTCCCTCACCATCATCCCCAGCTGGACCAACCACAGATGCAGAAGAAGACCCATGCCCTTGAAGCGTGGTGCTGGAGGATTGCTCTGTGGATGCCTTGGAGTACTAACAGAACTCCAGCCCATGGACCTGAGAGCAAGCCAGGTCTGAGCTCTCCCTCAAAGTCCTGCTTTGGGTGCATCAGGAGAAGACAGGGCTGTCTAGAAAGGGGAAGGGAAAAGGAGGCAGGAAAGGAGGAAGACCCCGTCCCAGTGGATAAGATCCACTGGAGAAGCCACAGAGGCTGCATTTCAAGACCTGAGCCGGGCTGACTTCTTGGCAGGATGGGGTTGGACTGGATGGCCCATGTGGTCTCTTCCAGCTCAATGATTCTATGATTCTATGGAATGGGGGCAATGAAGAATCACAGAATGTTAGAATCAAAGAATCATAGAGTTGGAAGAGACCTCCTGGGCCATCCTCCAGTCCACCCCCATTCTGCCAAGAAGCAGGATGTAGTTGTAGTTGCCACTCAGCTAGCTCAGACTTCCTCATCCTCAATTTCCCTGTCCTTCCAACAAAACTATTTAACCTTAATTCACTTTCCAGTCATCCTTACTCTACTCCTCTGCATCCCAGTGCTCTTTTCCACAAACCCTTCTCCTCATTGGTAACAGCCAGATTTTAAACTTTATTTTAAATTTAGGAATATTGCATTCAGGAGTATTGCATTCAAATCACCCCTGACAGATGGCCACCCAGCCTCTGTTTAAAAGCTTCCTCCACCACACTCCCTCCGGGGCAGAGAGTTCCACTGCGGAACGGCTCTCACAGTCAGGAAGTTCTTCCTCATGTTCAGGTGGAACCTCCTCTCTTGTAGTTTGAAACCATTGTTCCCTTGCGTCCTAGTCTCCAGGGAAGCAGAAAGGAAGCTTGCTCCCTCCTCCTCCTCCCTGTGGCTTCCTCTCACATATTTATACATGGCCCTCACCATATCTCCTCTCAGCCTTCTCTTCTTCAGGCTAAACATGCCCAGCTCCTTAAGCCGCTCCTCATAGGGCTTGTTCTCCAGACCCTCGATCATTTGAGTCGCCCTCCTCTGGACACATTCCAGCTTAGGGTCAACCTCTCCCTTCAATTGTGGTGCCCAGGATTGGACACAATATTCCAGGTAAAGTGGTCTAACCAAAGCAGAATAGAGCATGGGGAGCTTGACTTCCCTGGACCTAGACACATTCCAGCTTGTCAATATCTCTCAGGAGCTCAGGCTCTTGCTGTCCTCACCCATTCCAGCCCACCTCCCTCACCATCATCCCCAGCTACACCAACCACAGATGGAGAAGAAGACCCATGCCTTGAACCGTGGTGCCGGAGGATTGCTCTGTGGATGCCTTGGAGTACTAACAGAACTCCAGCCCATGGACCTGAGAGCAAGCCAGGTCTGAGCTCTCCCTCAAAGTCCTGGTTCGGGCGCATCAGAAGAAGACAGGGCTGTCTAGAAAGGGGAAGGGAAAAGGAGGCAGGAAAGGATGAAGACCCCGTCCCAGTGGATAAGATCTATTGGAGAAGCCACAGAGGCTGCCTTGACTTGCAAGACCTGAGCAGGGCTGGCTTCTTGGCAGAATGGGGTTGGACTGGATGGCCCAAGAGGTCTCTTCCAACTCAACGATGCTATGAAATGGGGGCAATGAAGAAGGCTCGTGAATGTCTCAGACATGCCACCGGTCTTCATGGCCATGCCTGCATTGGGGAGGGAGGGCTCTCCCTGAGTCACGGGCAAGACGGAGCCCAGGAAGAAGGGGTTGTGTGGCTCAGAGTGGGGCCAGCCCCCCTCCCGTCCTCTGGCTACAGAGAAGAGGAAGCCCTTCAGAAGAAGAAGAAGAAGCAGCAGCCAGAGAAAGAAGGACAGAGCACTTCCTCCTTCTCCTCTGGGTAGAAGGAGGCGGCAGGAGGCAAGATGGGTCTGGCTTTGGCTTCGTCCATCCTCCTGGCCCTTGTTCTCCTGCTGCTGCCAGGCTTAGCGAGGGGAGAGTCAGACCAGCCCCCCAGCCAGGAAGAGCCCTCACCAGGTAGGATGATGATGTCTATACACTGTTTTTTCTCTCCATAAGGAGACTCATGGACTTGGGCTCTGAGATGACTCCAGGAGAAGGTCAGCACTGGGCAAAGGCCTTGCTGGGATTGTATTTGGGAGCCTGACGTTGGAGCAGTTCTGCTCTGGAGACCTGTTTGTGGCCTCTTGGGTGTGGGGAGCATGATCTCCCCCCATGCAGACCTCATACTAGTCCCCCAGAGCCTCAGGGAGGTGAAAACACCACAACCGTTGCCTTATTTATGCCCAGAAGGAGCCAGGAGGCAAGAAGAAGGAAGGCCGTTCTGTGCCAGTCTTAGGTCACAGGGTGGAGGCGGTGGGGGGGTGGGGACGGACAACAACAACTCCGATTTCCATCCAGTCTGGCCCCATGGCCACGGAGGGTGCCTCCATCAAGCATTCCTGACAGAGGGCCAGCCAACCTCTACTTCAGTGTTTCTCAACCTGGGGGTCGAGACCCCCATGGGGGTCGCGCGGGGGTGTCAGAGGGGTCGCCAAAGACCATCAGAAAACATAGTATTTTCTGTTGGTCATGGGGGTTCTGTGTGGAATGTTTGGGGTTCAGAATGCTATTTTATTGTGGGTGAACTATAAATCCCAACAATTACAACTCCCAAATGGCAAGGCCTATTTTCTCCAAACTCTACCAGTGTTCTCATTTGGGCATATTGAGTATTTGTGCAAGGTTTGATCCAGATCCATCATTGCTTGAGTCCACAGTGTTCTCTGGATGTAGGTGAACTACAACTCCAAAAAACTCAAGGTCAATGTCCACCAGACCTTCCCAGTATTTTCTCTTGGTGATGGGAATTCTGTGTGCCCAGTTTGATTCCGTTCCATCATTGGTGGAGTTCAGAAGGCTCTTTGATTTTAGGTGAACTATAAATCCCAGCAACTCCAGCATTACCAAATGACCAAATCAATCACCAGTATTCAAATTTGGGAGTATTGGGTATTTGTGCCAAATTTGGACCAGTGAATGAAAATACATTCTACACATTAGATATATTCATTATGATTCGTAACAGGAGCAATATTACGGTTGTGAAGTAGCAACGAAAATAATATTATGGTTGGGGGTCACCACCACAGGAGGACCTGCACGAAGGGGTCGCGGCATCAGGAAGGTTGAGAACCACTGCTCTACTTGAAGGCCTCCCAGGTGGTCTGCTGCATGGTCCTCGTTGTCCTCCTCCTTCCTAACCTCTGGGTGGAATCTCTTCTCTTGCCCTTGGGATCCTGCCCTCTGGGACAGCCTTAGAAGGCAAATCAGGTCTTTGGGGAGGCCTTCGTGATCTCCCTCTGAGGTCCTCTTCTCCAGGCCCGCAATGCCCGCTTCCTTCAGCCACTCCAATCGCTGTTAACTGGGTCTGGAAGGGAATGCAACCAGGGGCAATGTTGAGGCCTATTCTGAGAAGGAGGAAGAAGGGGACCCTTTGGTGGGGCCTTGTGCTCCTGAATTGGAGCCCATCACTTCTGTAGCGTCTTAGGGAGAAAGTAGTTCTTCCCTGGTTGATGGGAATGGTTTAACAGACAGACCTGCTTTTTGTGAGAATGTTTCACAGGAAACGCTGCCAGAGGCTTCAGTGACAGGGAGATAGTGCCAAGTAGAGGCAACTAAAGTTTTCTCAGCATTTGAAAGATAAAAACGGGGATTCCAGGTGTTAATTACAGAATCCTAGAATCAAAGAGTTGGAAGAGACCTCCTGGGCCATCATCCAGTCCAAACCCCATTCTGCCAAGAAGCAGGAATATTGCATTCAAAGCACCCCTGACAGATGGCCATCCAGCCTCTGTTTCAAAGCTTCCAAAGAAGGAGCCTCCACCACACTCCGGGGCAGAGAGTTCCACTGCTGAACGGCTCTCACAGTCAGGAAGTTCTTCCTCTTGTTCAGGTGGAATCTCCTCTCTTATAGTTTGAAGCCATTGCTCCCTTGCGTCCTAGTCTCCAGGGAAGCAGAAAGGAAGCTTGCTCCCTCCTCCTCCCTGTGGCTTCCTCTCACATATTTATACACGGCTATCATATCCCCTCTCAGCCTTCTCTTCTTCAGGCTAAACATACTCAGCTCCTTAAGCTGCTCCTCATAGGGCTTGTTCTCCAGATTCTTGATCATTTTAGTCGCCCTCCTCTGGACACATTCCAGCTTAGATAGTGTCTCCATGGGAACCCATTTAGTTTCTTAAGCTGACCCCTTGGATTGCTCTGTGTGAGAGCAACTTTGTGTTGTATGTCAGCCTGTGATTGTGTCTCATAATCAGGTTGTTTTGGATGATGGGATTGACAATGTTGTTCATGTTCAAGTGGATTCCTCTGATGGGAATGGGGATGCCGTCCATGGAGCTGTTTCTGAAGGGAATGGGGATGGCGGTCTGTTTTCTGGGCCTGGTTTTAGAGATGTGGGGCCTGAATGCAATTCAGATGATGGGTCAGAGAGGCCTGTATTTCTGCAAGGGGATTCTCAAGGTCCTGCTTCTTGGCAGAATGGGGTTGGACTGGATGGCCCATGAGGTCTCTTCCAACTCTTTGATTCTATGATTCTATGATTCTATGATTCTTGAGCCTGGGAAAGGCTCTGCGCTGCAGTCCCCTGGTCAGTTCTCTCCAGGTGCAGATTTTAATGAAGCCTTGAACGGAAGAAGTGTTTTTAGCCAGCAAAGACAAACAAACCAACAATTACGGCGCTCAGCCAGATTACAGCAGAAGTTAGAACTGAAACCAAAGTTAAGGAAAAATCCATTCTAAGCTGTTTGGGAAATAGGACAGGGATAAAAGTGCCAAGCTGCAGACGAATCAACGTTGGATTCATGTGAAGTTCTTCCTGCCAAGTTACTGGATTCTTGTCTTAGTTTGATTACTGGTTTAAGTGCCTTTGCTGTTATTTGCCTTTGAATTCAAGTATCTAGTTTCATGGACTTTTGGAGACCATTTCTCCTTGGACTAATTGCTCCTTTTTTCTTCCTAATCAATTGGATTTGCCTCTTCAGCTAGTCCAGCGCGCGGCAGCCATGTTACTAACAGGAGCGGGACGCAGGGAGCATACAACGCCCTTGTTGTTCCAGCTCCACTGACTGCCGATCTGCTACCAGGCCCAATTTAAGGTGCTGGTGTTATCCTACAAAGCCCTAAACGGTTCTGGCCCAAAATACCTTTCGGACCGCATCTCGGCCTATGAGCCCACGAGGGCCTTGAGATCATCTGGGGAGGCCCTTCTCTCGATCCCGCCTGCTTCACAGGCACGTCTGGCGGGGACGAGAGAGAGGACCTTCTCGGTGGTGGCCCCCCGGCTGTGGAACTCCCTCCCTGCTGACATCAGACAGGCGCCCTCCCTTATGTCTTTCCGTAAGAGCCTGAAGACATGGCTATTCGAGAAGGCATTTAACTGAGTGCTACATTAATTGGTAATGACAACTGGAACGGAATATGGATTATGAGATTGGTTATGATTCCACGATGAGACGGAGCGGATTATTTAGTGTAATTATATTATTGTGTATTAGTGATATGTTGATTTTTCGTTATTGCTTTACTGTAAATTGTCTTTTATATGTTGTACACCGCCGTGAGTCGCCCTAGGGCTGAGAACGGCGGTCAACAAATGCAGCAAATAAATAAAATAAATTACTGTGGATTAGTTTTTATTGCTTTGGCTTTTACTACCTTCAAAAAACTGCTTGCTATTTTAACCCAACTGTGTGGTGTTTAAAGCCAGAGGAGATCCTGCTGTTGGGGTTCAGCCTGATCCTGATCTGTGTGAACCGGATTCTCTGATAGTTTTTCCAACTGAGCAAGCTCTCCCTGACCCTGACAGTGTGGAATCTGTTGTTGATACAGAGGTCAGCGGAGATGAAAATGAAACTCAACAGCTGGAGGAGAATGTTTTGGAAGTTAGCTGTGATATCACTAGCCGTGATATCTCTCCACCTGGGTTTTTTAATGAGGACCAAAGAGAACAGATAGTTAGAGACAGAAATGTTTCCCAATTTCTACGAAGGTCACATCGTTTACAGGAGAGACAGGCCCAGACGTCAAAGTCAAGGGGCGTTTCAAAGAATAGCTTCTTTGGTTTAAGAGGCCTCTTGCCGGGTGCCTCTTTAGATCAAGCAACGTTTGGGACTGTGGCTGTGCCTTGGCAGAATTCCTGTGTTCCATGGCCGGTAATCCCAGAGGCTTCCAGTTTTCAAGTACATGGTTAGTGAGAGGCTAACAGATTCCTGGTTCTTGTATGGTGGTTTTTGGAATTTTGCTCAAGTTCAGAGATGTTCCTGACTGCTGTGTTTCTATTGTGGCTTTTTGACTTTGCATTTACCTTTCTTTTGTAACCAATTTTTCATCAATAAACAAGGATTGCTTTTCCTACAGTCCAGTGTGGTGGATTTAATCTTATGGTCTCGTTTCTTGGACTGGGATGCAAGACCTGCTCTGGAGTGCAACACTTTGCATTTTCTGAAGAAAGTCAGCTTTTCCTTGTGCTCCATGAACAGAGATTCTGGCCTTGCTTTCATGTCACGTTTTCCTGATGGGGATTGGGGGATCTCGTTTGTATACAGTTTTCAGTCTAAGTTTCGAAGTTTTGTGGATCTTTGCTTTCCTGTCAGTTTGGGACTTTGTTTTTTTTTAAAAAAAAAATATTGGTTTTCTTAGAATATATCAATACCTTCAATACCTCCAATACTCTTATATTCCATCCTCAATTCATTACATCAACTATAAGTGTATATATATATCTTGTATACTTTTTTTTTCACCTCTCTTCCTCCTCCACCTTCCGAGCCACTTCAATTTACATTCTCTTTCCAAAATACCTTTTCTTCTTGTGGAGGTAATTTCCCATCTACTTCTTTTAATCCATCATGTATTTATCGTTTATTGCTATTTTCCATAGTTCTTTATACCATTCTTCAATTGATATATTTATTTTACCTTTCCAATTCTTCGCTATAAGTAATCTTGCTGCAATGTATTGTCGAAGGCTTTCATGGCCAGAATCACTGGGTTGTTGTAGGTTTTTTCGGGCTATATGGCCATGGTCTAGAGGCATTCTCTCCTGACGTTTCGCCTGCATCTATGGCAAGCATCCTCAGAGGTAGTGAGGTCTGTTGGAACTAGGAAAAAAGGTTTATATATCTGTGGAATGACCAGGGTGGAACAAAGGACTCTTGTCTGCTGGAGCTAGGTGGGAATGGGTTGTTGTGGTTTTTTTCGGGCTGTATGGCCATGGTCTAGAGGCATTCTCTCCTGACGTTTCGCCTGCATCTATGGCAAGCATCCTCAGAGGTTGTGAGGTGTGTTGGAACTAGGAAAGAGGGTTTATATATCTGTGGAATGACCAGGGTGGGACAAAGAACTCTTGTCTGCTGGAGCTAGGTGTGGATGTTTCAACTGACCACCTTGATTATGTTATATGGTAGCCACAGAGAGGAAACAATCAGGGACATCTAATCACCTCTCAACAAAAGATTGCCCCAGGCACTGCCAGGCCATCAAATGCTAATCAAGGTGGTCAGTTGAAACATTCACACCTAGCTCCGTCCTTTGTCCCACCCTGGTCATTTCACAGATGTATAAACACTTTTTCCTAGTTCCAAGAGACCTCACTACCTCTGTGGATGCTTGCCATAGATGCAGGTGAAATGTCAGGAGAGAATGCCTCTAGAACATGGCCATATAGCCCGAAAAAAACTACAACAACCCAATCTTGCTGCAGTTAACAAGTGATCTATTGCATCTTTCTCTGTTTTCTTTTCCAATTTCTTAACATTATAAAGGGACAACAATGCAATCCCTATCTTCGTATTCATTATAGCTTCTATCTCTCCAAATACCTTCCTCCAAAATCCATTTACATATTTACATTGGCACCACATATGTATATATGTACCCACCTCCTGGCGACCTCTCCAACTATTTTTGGGACTTTGCTTATTGCATCCTCAGGAACACTCTGACTGCAACCTAGATTTTGGAACGACTTTTGAAGCTTATGCTGTGGATGTACTTTTGCTTTTGCCTTTTACGTATACCTTGGAAAGACTGTTATACTCTTCACCTTGGAAAGTAATTCTATGCAAAAAAAAGGCAGCAGATCACAGGGGCTGTCTTCATAGACTTGTCAGCAGCCTATGAGACTGTGAACCACCGCTGCCTCCTCCTGAGAAAAATGTATAGTATCCCAAAGGACGACCACCTCACCCGCCTCAGAGGAAACCGGCTACAAAACAGGAGCTTTTTGGTTGAGTTCCAGGGCCAGAGAAGCAGATGGCGGAAGCAGAAGAGCGGCCTGCCTCAGGGGAGCGTGCTTGCTCCATCCACGTTCAACATCTACACAAATGACCAGCCACTGCCAGAAGGGACAGAGAGCTTCATCTATGCTGATGATCGTGCCATCACCGCTCAAGCAGGGAGCTTTGAGAGGGTTGAACAGAAGCTCTCGGAAGCTCTAGGTGCTCTTACTGCCTACTAGAGGGAAAACCAGCTGATCCCCAACCCATCTAAAACACAGACATGTGCCTTTCATCTCAAGAACAGAGAAGCATCCCGAGCTCTGAGGATTATTCCCTGGGAAGGAATCCCACGGGAGCATTGCAGCGCATCCAAATACCTCAGAGTCACTCTGGACCATGCCCTGACCTACAAGAAGCACTGCCTGAACATCAAGCAAAAAGTGGGTGCCAGAAACAATATCATACGAAAGCTGACTGGCACAACCTGGGGATCACAACCAGATACAGTGAAGACATCAGTGGATGTGGCTCTTAATGAGACATGCCGCATCATCACGGGGTGTCTGCGCCCTACACCACTGGAGAAAATACACTGCTTAGCCGGTATTGCACCACCCAGGGCCGTAGCCAGAAAAAAATTTCGGGGAGGGTTGAACATTTGGGGGGGGGGGGAGTTTTGAAAATTTCGGGGGGGGGGTAAAAATGGGGGGGGGGAGAGTTGAAACCTGCCTCTTAGGTCACGCTGAAGCAAAGAGCACGGGGGGGGGGGGGGGCAGAACAGCCTTCAATAGCCTGCAGCTCCGCCCCTGTCAACCACCTCCACCAAGTCTGGCCTCCTTAGTGATAGCATTCAACACCCCCCCCCCCCAACATGGTTGCTTTGCTACATCGGCTATTGCTGCAAGTAATGACAGTGTGAATAAATTGTCAATATTTGCTTGAGATAGTGCTTGCAGGGAAGGACTCTTAATTTTTTGCGTCTCATAGACTTAGCATGGGGATAAGCCAATGCCAGAAGGGACAGAAAGTTTCATCTATGCTGATGATCGTGCCATTACTGCTCAAGCAGGGAGCTTTGAGATGGTTGAACACAAGCTCTCCGAAGCTCTAGGTGCTCTAACTGCCTATGACAGGGAAAACCAACTGATCCCCAACCCATGTAAAACACAGACATGTGCCTTCCATGTCAAAAAACAGACAAGCATCCCGAGCTCTGAGGATCACCTGGGAAGGAATCCCACTGGAGCATTGCAGCACACCCAAGTACATGGGAGTCACTCTGGAGCGTGCTCTGACCTACAAGAAGCACTGCCTGAACATCAAGCAAAAAGTGGGTGCCAGAAACAATATCATACGAAAGCTGACTGGCACAACCTGGGGATCACAACCAGATACAGTGAAGACATCAGTGGATGTGGCTCTTAATGAGACATGCCGCATCATCACGGGGTGTCTGCGCCCCACACCACTGGAGAAATTACACTGCTTAGCCGGTATTGCCCCACCTGACATCCGCCGGGAAGTAGCAGCCAATAGTGAAAGGACCAAGGCAGAGACATCTCCAGCTCATCCCCTGTTTGGGTCTCAGCCAGCACGTCAATGACTTAAATCCAGACATAGTTTTCTAAGATCTACAGAGACACTCGCTGGAACACCTCAGCAAGCGAGAGTCCAAAAGTGGCAGGCTCAAACCCAGCATCTCAACCAATGGCTGATACCAGATGAGAGACTCCCCCCTGGGCACACAGAAGACTGGGCGACTTGGAAGGCGCTGAACAGACTGCGCTCTGGCACCACGAGATGCAGAGCCAACCTCCAGAAATGGGGCTACAAAGTGGAATAATCCACGACATGCGAGTGTGGAGAAGAGCAAACCACTGACCACCTGCTGCAATGCACCCTGAGCCCAGCCACATGATGCACCAGGGAGGACCTCCTTGCAGCAACACCAGAGGCACTCCAAGGGGACAGAGACTGCTCAAAGGACATCTAATCCACTACCAAACTCACACACTTTGTATTTTCTCTGTTTGTTTGCTTTGTTCTATGTAATATATGTAATATATTTGACTGGCTGCCCTGACACGAGAAATAAAAAAAAAAACCTTGGAAAGTGTTTTTGAACTAGTTTCTTTGTGTAGAACCTTCTTTTCTTTAATAAACTATTAATTAGTGGATAGATTTCTGTTGGCTGAGCTACATCTGGGCTCCTTAGCTCTTTGTCTTGGGTGGAAAGGAGTCACACAGGCGGCTGTGCTGCAACAGGCACAGTTCTAGTTTACTTGCTCCAGGATTTGCAGGGAATGGGTTGGGACTGGATTATGGAAGGGGGGGTGAGCCCTGCGGATGGGGAACGAGAGGCAAAGAGCCCCCACCTGAGCTGCAAGGAGGGCTTCCTGCACATGGAGGATGGGGCACCTCTATTACCAAAGGGATGATGCCCATTGCATTGGCTTGGTTTGGCTGGCTGGAACAGGACCTGAGAGCTTTGTGATCGTGTCGGAGTGGATTTTGAGGCAGCGAAAATAGTACGGCTTATATTTCCAATATATCCAACAGCCTAAATGTCCCCATATCAAAAAAGGGAAATGCGAAAGACTGCTCCAACTTCCGTACAGTGGCCCTTATTTCTCACCATGCCAGTAAGGTAATGCTCAAGATCCTGCAAGGAAGAAGACTCCAGCCAGACATGGAGCGAGAGTTGACAGATGTTCAAGCTGGGTTTAGAAAAGGCAGAGGAATGAGAGACCAGATTGCCAATCTCCGGATGCTGGAGAATGGTTTTCTCTATGTTCAGTGACAGGCCGAGCTTCTCGTATGCTTCTGCGAAGGTGTTTAGAGTGGCTTGTAGATCTTCTTCTGAATGCGAAAACCAAGGTGCTGTTCCAGCAGTCGCCAGCCAACCCCTCTCCAATGCCAGTAATACAGCTTAATGGTGTAACATTAGAAAATGTTGAGCATTTCCGCTACCTTGGGAGCCACCTCTCCACCAAAGTCAACATCGACACCGAAATACAACACCGCCTGAGCTCTGCAAGTGCAGCATTTTCCAGAATGAAGCAGAGAGTGTTTGAGGACCGGGACATCCGTAGGGAGACCAAGGGGCTTGTCTATAAAGCCATTCCCCTCCCAACCCTGCTCTATGCCTGTGAGACGTGGACTGTCTACAGACGTCACATGCAACTCCTGGAACGTTTCCATCAGCGCTGCCTCCGGAAAATCCTGCAAATCTCCTGGGAAGACAAGCGGACAAACGTCAGTGTGCTGGAAGAAGCAAAGACCACCAGCATTGAAGCGATGGTCCTCCAACATCAACTCCGCTGGGCCGGCCACGTTGTCCGGATGCCTGACCACCGTCTCCCAAGGCAGTTGCTCTACTCCGAGCTTAAGAACGGAAAACGGAATGTTGGTGGACAGGAAAAGAGATTCAAAGATGGGCTCAAA
This sequence comes from Anolis sagrei, assembly GCF_037176765.1. Taxonomy (NCBI): domain Eukaryota; kingdom Metazoa; phylum Chordata; class Lepidosauria; order Squamata; family Anolidae; genus Anolis; species Anolis sagrei. Next base: position 155,658 of record NW_027118835.1, read on the forward strand.
GCCAACCTTAAAAACTCTGGCATAGACACTGAGAACTGGGAAGCCCTGGCCCTTGAGCGCTCCAGCTGGAGGTCAGCTGTGACCAGCAGTGCTGCAGAATTCGAGGAGGCACGAGTGGAGGGTGAAAGAGAGAAACGTGCCAGGAGGAAGGCGCGTCAAGCCAACCCCGACCGGGACCGCCTTCCACCTGGAAACCAATGCCCTCACTGCGGAAGAAGATGCAGAGCAAGAATTGGGCTCCACAGCCACATACGGACCCACAAGGAAACCCATGATGGAAGACCATCTTACTCGTCCAATGAGGGATCGCCTAAGTAAGTAAGTAAGCTGGAGAATGCAGAAAGGCAGGGAGTGTCAGAAAAACATCTCTTTCTGCTTCATTGACTCTTCTAAAGCCTTGGACTGTGTGGATCATCATAAATGGTGGCAAGTTCTTGGTGGGATGGGCATCCCAAGCCTCTTTCCCTCTCTCCTGAGGAATCTGTACCAGGACCAAGGAGCCACAGTCAGAACTGACCACGGAGCAGGAGACTGGTTCAAGGTTCTTGTGGGTTTTTTCGGGCTATAGGGCCATGTTCTGGAGGTAATTTTTCTCCTGACGTTTTGCCTGCATCTATGGCAAGCATCCTCAGAGGTAGTGAGGTCTGTTGGAATTAGGACAATGGGTTTATATATCTGTGGAATGGCTGGGGTGGCTTCTTCCAACAGACCTCACTACCTCTGAGGATGCTTGCCATAGATGCAGGCGAAACGTCAGGAGAGAATGCCTCTAGAACATGGCTCTATAGCCCGAAAAAACCCACAAGAACCTTTTAATTAGTGGATTTGGAGCCCCTGGTGGTGCAGTGGGTTAACCCCCCCCCCCCCCCCCCCCCCGTGCCGGCAGGACTGAAGACCGACAGGTCGCAGGTTCGAATCTGGGAAGAGGTGGATGAGTTCCCTCTATCAGCTCCAGCTCCCCATGCAAAGGGGACATGAGAGAAGCCTCCCACAAGGATGATAAAAACATCAAATCATCCGGGCGTCCCCTGGGCAATGTCCTTGCAGATGGCCAATTCTCTCACGCCAGAAGTGACTTGCAGTTTCTCAAGTCGCTCCTGACATGATGAAAAAAAGTAGTGGATTGATTTCTGTTGGCTGAGCTACATGTGGGCTCATTTTCTCTTCATTTTGGGTGGAAAGAAGTCACACAGGTGGCTGTGCTGCAACAGGCAGTTCCAGTGTATTTGCTCCAGGCCTTGCAAGGAATGGGTCGGGACTGGATTCTGGAAGTGGGGGAGCCCTGCGGATGGGGAACGAGAGGCAAGGAGCCCCCACCTGAGCTCCATGGAGGGCTTCCTGCACATCCCGGGCAAGGATGGGGCACCTCCATCACCAAAGGGATGACGCCCATTGCATTGGCTTGGCTGGCTGGCTGGAACAGGATCTGAGAGCTTTGTGATTGTGTCGGAGTGGATTTTGAGGCAGCAAAAATAGTGCGGCTTTTGCTTCCAAAATATCCAGCAGCCTAGACGTCCCCAGGTTATGGTTTTTCTGGGTCAAAGCTGGTGCTTCCTCATTGATAGAGAGAAAAGCTGAAGTGGGCACAGATGTTTCTCAGTGTGGTTTGATGGGGATTTTGGACTCGCTTCCTTCGGGGAATAAGAAACTACCGTCCGGTCAGCCTCACGTCAATACCGGGCAAGTTTCTGGAAAAGATTGTGAAGGAAGTGGTCTGCAAACACTTAGAAACAAATGCGGTCATCGCTAATGGTCAACATGGATTTATCAAAAACAAGTCATGCCAGGCTCATCTGATCTCTTTCTTCGATAGAGCTACAAGCTGGGTAGATGCGGGGAATGATGCCGTGGATGGAGCATGTCTGGATTTCAGGAAGGCCTTCTTCGACATGGTCCCCCATGACCTTCTGGCAAGGAAACTAGTCCAAGGTGGGCTAGGCAAAACTACGGTGAGGTGGATCTGGAATTGGTTAAATGGACGAACACAGAGAGTGCTCACTAATGCTTCCTCCTCACCTTGGAAAGAAGTGCCATCAGGAGGGTTCCCCCCTGGGCCCGGTCCTGCTCAGGATCTTCATTCATGACTTAGATGAAGGGCGAGAAGGCAGGATCATCAAGTTCACAGACGGGACCAAATTGGGAGGGAGAGCCAAGACTCCAGAGGACAGGAGCAGGACTCAAAGGGATCTTGACAGATGAGAGAGATGGTGGGCCAAAACTCACAAAATGAAGTTCAACAGGGACAAATGCAAGATACTCCACTTAGGCAGAAAAAACGAAATGCAAAGATACAGAATGGGGGACAATGAGGCCTGGCTCAAGAGTAGGACGTGTGAAAAAGATCTTGGCGTCCTCATGGACAACAAGTTAAACATGAGCCAACAATGTGATGTGGCGGCAAAAAATGCCAATGGGATTTTGGCCTGCATCAAGAGGAGCCTAGTGTCTAGATCTAGGGAAGTCATGCTCCCCATGCTCTATTCTGCTTTGGTTAGACCTCATCTGGAATATTGTGTCCAATTCTGGGCACCACAATTCAAGAGAGATATTGACAAGCTGGAATGTGTCCAGAGGAGGGCGACTAAAATGATCAAGGGTCTGGAGAACAAGCCCTATGAGGAGCGGCTTAGGGAACTGGGCATGTTTAGCCTGAAGAAGAGAAGGCTGAGAGGAGATATGATGAGGGCCATGTATAAATACGTGAGAGGAAGCCACAGGGAGGAGGAGGGAGCAAGCTTGTTTTCTGCTTCCTTGGAGACTAGGACACAATGGAGCAATGACTTCAAACTACAAGAGAGGAGATTCCACCTGGACATGAGGAAGAACTTCCTGACTGTGAGAGCCGTTCAGCAGTGGAACTCTCTGCTCCGGAGTGTGGCGGAGGTTCCTTCTTTGGAGGCTTTTAAACAGAGTCTGGATGGTCATCTGCCAGGGGTGCTTTGAATGCAATATTCCTGCTTCTTGGCAGAATGGGGTTGGACTGGAGGATGGCCCAGGCGGGCTCTTCCAACTCTTTGATTCTAGGAGTCTATGAGTGCATTTGCACAGCCGGGACTCCGGTCTTGGAATTGCAAGGTGGCTTTTCCCAGGAGGAACACCAAGATGGCCGGCATCTGGTTTACAGGATATGGACCTGCTGTGAGATGTCCACAACAGAAATTGTGAAAGGCCTGGAAACTATGGATTGCTATGAAGAATGAGTAGATTTAGGTTGGAGAAGAGAAGGCTGAGCGAAGGGGACATGAGGACCATGTGGAGATATTGGAAAGGAAGAGGGAGGGGGCTTGTTTTCTGCTGCTCTGGACACTTGGACACAAGAAGCCATGGATGAAAATGGCAGGAAAGGAGGTTCTGCCTAAGCATGGGGAAGAACTTCCAGATGGGAAGAGATGCTTGGCAATGGAGTACGGAATCTGGTGGCATCTTCTCATTGGCCTTTGTAGCAGGGGCTGGATGTGTCTTTGGTTGTGTCTTCCCGTCTGGCAGAAGGGGGTTGGACTAGGTGGCCTTTTGGAGTCCTTCCCAACTTGAGCATTCTATGAGGAGGCAACAACAGAGCTGCAGGAAAGAGGAACTGGGTGCCAGGAAGGAGCACCACATCCCCAAAGCCTGGCAGAGAGGAAGTCCTCCTGCCAGGTCCCATGGGGAGACCAAGGGAAGTCCCAACCCATGAGTCTGGGCTTCCCTGGCATGCCCTGCTCTTTGGAAGGACACCTGGCAAGAGGGGTTTTCTAAGCCTGGGTTGTGTGGCCCCAATCTGAGGGGTCTGCACAGCCCCCTTTCCTTTCCGCAATCTTGAGAGCCACGGCAGCCAGGGCAGGATGTGGCCCCTCCTTGCGCCTGGCACAGCGGAAGCCGTATTGGCACTTCTCTTTTCTTGTGGCTTTGGCTGCCGGGCAGAGAAGCAGCAGCACAAGCACCAGGAAAGGCGTGTGTGTGTGTGTGTGTGCATCTCTGCGTGGGCATGAGCATTCAGGAAGCAAAATGTGATATCGAGCCTCTTTTAGGAGGACCTCCCCAGCTGAGGAGATCCTGAGGACCGCACCAAAGAGGGTCCTGGAACCTTGGTGAGGGCAGCAAAGCCAATTCCAGTAGCGAAAATATTAAAATAATAAATCCCCACCAAAGCGGAAGAAGCTGGCGACCGAGGTGTCTTTATTAGCAATTCAGCTGAGATCGGATGCATTGCAGGGATAGTTCCACCACAAGCATACCAATACAGAATTTACAGGCATTTTTATAGGCAAAATACAGGTTTGAAAGTTTCAAAACTCCCTCCCTCTTCGTCTCCTTAGCAAATCAGGGAGAGGGAGGCAGGATGGAAGAGGGGCATTGTGTCCAGAGAGAATGAGGACATCCCACTGTCCTGTGCCCGAGGGATCAGCCAGCCAAGGAAATTAGTTTTTTTGTTCTTGTGATGGATCAGTGATGAGGGATCATCATTTGATTCAGGTTTTCCCCTTCCAGGATCAGATCAGGTAAAAGGTGAGGCTGGGAAGGATGCTTGTTGTGAAGGGAAACTTGGCAGAGGAAATCCCAGTCTGATGACCCCCTCCTAAAGTCAAATAGTAACTCCAGGTCCCATTGTTCAGATGTGAGTTCTAAGTAAATAGGTGTTTTTGTGATCCCTGAATGCCTTTTCAGCCCAGCGGGCCGCTCCCTGATCAGCCTCCCAAAGGGCAAAAGAGTTCATGGGTGGGTCAGACTTGGGAAGGAAATACATAGAAGGAAAGTATATAGATCAATCGCCCCTTCTCCATCCCACCCACCAGAGAAATTTAATAAAGAAATTATTTTCAAGCAATGTGAGTCCATGAGCGGGAAAGATGTCCTTGTGAGTCCAAAACATTAGGCAGAGCTGCCACGCTGGGATTGAAGCTGGTCCCGGGGAAACTACAACTCTCATGGAGGGCAGAAGTCCCAAGATCCAGCCGTTTCCCAAAAGCCTTGTGGGGTCCTTGTTGTTGTCAGTGCTTTGGCAATGTGACCAAGACTTGACCCTTGTTGTGTAGTCTGGTGCCCTTGCTCTTTGCAGAACTATAAGTCACTATCCCTTATTTGGGGGGGGGGGGGTGCTCGACATCAAATGAATGGCGGGGGGGGGCTTGCCTATCTGTGGGGATCAGTGGTGGTCAAAGGACACTTCTGAGGCACGTTTGTTGAAGTTCCAACTCTCTTTGGCAGGGAAAGCTTAAGGCCTTGCATGTAGAACTCCAACCCCCAGGATCCCACCGCACTGAGCCATGGCAGTCCAAGTGGGGTCACTCTGCACTCGTTCCACAGTGTGGATCAGACCTGTACAACTTGGCAGAAGGAAGGGCTGGAGGAGCCCTGTGATTGGTCCTGGCGAGCCTCCTCCCAGCTGTTATCGCATCAGCCAATCACCTGCGAGCCGGGCAGAGGGCGGGAATTTTATTTATTTATTTATTTACAGCTTTTCTCTTCCGCCCTTCTCCTCACCCTGCAGGGGACTCAGGGCGGATTACAGTATACACATATATGGCAAACATTCAATGCCAATTTTGACATACAAACATATACAGACATACACAGAGGCTATTTAACTTTTTTCTGGATGCCAGGGGAGCTGTCGCTTTCATCGTCCATCTGCGACACTGACGGAGCACTTCCGCATTCCATATTCCCTGGAGTCTTCTTTTTATGGCCTCATAAATTAGTTAATTTAGCCTCCCACACAAGGTGGTACCTTATTTTCCTACTTGACAGATGCAAATGTCTTTCGGGTTGCAAAGGTCAACAACAGGCTACACACAATTGGTTGGAAACCCACTCCAACCCGGGCTGGCTTCGAACTCGTGACCTTTTGGTCAGAGTGATCTTAATGCAGCTGACACTCAGCCAGCTGCGCCACAATCCCGGCGCAGTTTTGAAACAATTTTGAAACTTCTAAGCCTGAAAATCCTATAAAAATGTCTCTGATCTCTGTACTGGCATGTTCTGTAGGTAAATTATTGCTTTTCAGCTGAATTGCTAATAAAAACACCTTGATATCGCTTCTTCGACTTTGGTGAGGTTTATTTCGAATTTTTAATTGAATAAAATGGCTGAAATCAGGCTTCTCTAGCTCACCAAAGTAGCGATCCCTCTTTGGTGGGGATCTTTAAGACCCTCCTAAAGTTCCCATCAGCTTCAGAGACAAAGGTGCAAGACCCAAAAGACAAAGGGCGACAATCCCAAATGACCAGGGGCTTGGCTGCCTATCCAGAAGACCAATGTATTCATATCTGTTTATCCTTCTCTTCCGTGGGAATGGCAAGCCTCCAGCCTTAGTCAAACAGGTACACATTTTAAGCTCAGCTAGGTGACAAAAGGATCACCTGTCTCACACACGTACACAAAAGGATCTGATAGTACAGTAGTTCTCAACCTTCCTAATGCCGCGACCCCTTAATACAGTTCCTCATGTGGTGGTGACCCCCAACCATAAAATTATTTTCCTTCCTACTTCATAACTGTAATTTTGCTGCTGTTACGAATCGTCATGTAAATATCTGATACACAGGGTGTATTTTCATTCACTGGACCAAATTTGGCACAAATACCCAATACGCCCATATTTGAATACTGGTGGGGTTGGGCGGTTGATTTTGTCATTTGGGAGTTGTAGTTGCTGGGATTTATAGTTCACTTGCAATCAAAGAGCATTCTGAACTCCACCAGCGATGGAATTGGGCCAAACTTGGCACACAGAACTCCCATGACCAACAGAAAATACTGGAAGGGTTTTGGTGGGCATTGACTTGAGTTTTGGAGTTGTAGTTTGCCTACATCCAGAGAGCACTGTGGACTCAAACAATGATGGATCTGGACTAAACTTGGCAATAATACTCAGTATGCCTAAATGTGAACACTTGTGGACTTCGGGGAAAATAGACCTTGACATTTGGGAGTTGTAGGTGCTGGGATTTATAGTTCACCTACAATCAAAGAGCATTCTGAACTCCACCAGCGATGGAATTGAACCAAACTTGGCACACAGAGCTCCCATGACCAACAGAAAATACTGGAAGGATTTTGGTGGGCATTGACTTGAGTTTTGGAGTTGTAGTTTGCCTACATCCAGAGAGCACTGTGGACTCAAACAATGATGGATCTGGACTAAACTTGGCAATAATACTCAGTATGCCTAAATGTGAACACTTGTGGACTTCGGGGAAAATAGACCTTGACATTTGGGAGTTGTAGGTGCTGGGATTTATAGTTCACCTGCAATCAAAGAGCATTCTGAACCCCACCAATGACAGAATTGGGCCAAACTTCCCACATAGAACCCTCATGACCAACAGAAAATACTGTGTTTTCTGGTGGTCTTTAGTGACCCCTCTGACACTCCCTCGTGACCCCTCCAGGGGTCCCGACCCCCAGGTTGAGAACCACTGTGATAGTATCTGTCTTGGGAGATTGCTGGAGGGACCTTTTTTGATAGGATAGTATTCCCATTCCCAGGAGTTTATGCAAACAGCGGGCACGGAGGATTATGGAGGAAGCAGCAGCCTTCAGGATATCTTTGAGACAAGTTTATACATTTAGACATGGACACAGTGCACAACAATACAAGTTTCACAAAAATATCAATTTTATATATTTATTAAAGGGTTTCACTTTGATTTAGTTCAGGGTAGAGCTTCTGCTGGGTCCTCTCGGAACCTCCAGCGGCCTTGGTATTATGAAACTTTAAAAGAGCAGAAAAGCTTTTTAAGAATAAAGACAAAATCATATTTTTTGCTTGAAGTCTTCTTGTGATTTATAAATGTTTGGGGAGAGGGGTGCCGTGGCTCGACAACACCCAGGAGTACGAGTGAAAAAGATCTTGGAGTCCTCGTAGACAACAAGTTAAACATGAGCCAGGAATGTGATGTGGCGGCAAAAAAAGCCAATGGGATTTTGGCCTCAGGCATCAAGAGGAGCATAGTGTCTAGATCTAGGGAAGTCATGCTCCCCATGCTCTATTCTGCTTTGGTCAGACCACTTTACCTGGAATATTGTGTCCAATTCTGGGCACCACAATTCAAGAGAGATATTGACTCTAAGCTGGAATGTGTCCAGAGGAGGGCGACTCAAATGATCAAGGGTCTGGAGAACAAGCCCTATGAGGAGCGGCCAAAGGAGCTGGGCATGTTTATCCTGAAGAAGAGAAGGCTGAGAGGAGATATGATGAGGGCCATGTACAAATATGTGAGAGGGAGCCACAGGGAGGAGGAGGGAGCAAGCTTGTTTTCTGCTTCCTTGGAGACTGGGACGCAATGGGACAATGGCTTCAAACTACAAGAGAGGAGATTCCATCTGAACACGAGGAAGAACTTCCTGACTGTGAGAGCCGTTCAGCAGTGGAACTCTCTGCCCCGGAGGGAGTGTGGTGGAGGCTCCTTCTTTGGAAGCTTTTAAGCAGAGGTTGGATGGCCATCTGTCAGGGGTGCTTTGAATGCAATATTCTAGGATGCGGAACAATGGCTTCAAACTACAAGAGAGGAGATTCCACCTGAACATGAGGAAGAACTTCCTGACTGTGAGAGCCGTTCAGCAGTGGAACTCCCTGCCCCAGAGGGAGTGTGGTGGAGGGTCCTTCTTTGGAAGCATTTAAACAGAGGCTGGATGGCCATCTGTCAGGGGTGATTTGAATGCAATATTCTTGCTTCTTGGCAGAATGGGGTTGGACTTGATGGCCCAGGAGGTCTCTTCCAACTCTTTGATTCTATGATTCTATGATTCTAGGAGTGATTTATTTATTATTTATTTAAACATTTATATTCTGCCCTTCTCACTTGCAGGGGACTCAGGGCGGAGCACAACATATATATGGCACACATTCAATGCCAGGACAGAAAACCATAAATATAAACAAACATTAAAATCACTTATATTCGCTTTAAAATCAGTTGCTTAAAAACCATCTCAGGTGTTGTGACTCAGCTGGGGTCTCAGAGTGACTCTGATGAGGATGATAACCTATAAAGCCCTAAACGACTCTGGCCCGGTTTACCTCTCCGAACGTCTTCTCCCCTACGAACCATCAAGATTACTAAGATCATCTGGAGAGGCCTTGCTCTCGGTCCCACCGGCCTCACAAGCGCGTCTGATGGGGACGAGGAACAGGGCCTTCTCGGTAGTGGCCCCGCGACTCTGGAACTCTCTCCCGCCAGAGGTTAGAACCGCCCCAACAATCCTGACATTCAGGAAACAGGTGAAGTCGTGGTTATGGAGACAGGCTTTTGAAGAATGAGACAATGATCTGGATGGAAGACGGTGTATATTCGATTTTTGTATGACAACTGACCACTGTAGTTTTAAATATATGTGTTTTTTAAATGTTTTATTGTAATGTGTATTTTGATATTTTACCGATTGTATGTGTTTTTATGGTTGGAAACTGGGCTGAGTCCCTCTTCTGAGGTGAGAAGCTCGGTATATAAAACTTTGAAATAATAAATAAATAAATGATGGGATTCAGGTTCACAATCAGGTTCAAAATGTTCCTGTTGTAGACAATGAGGAGCAGGGTGTGCAAGTTGAGTTTTCCACAGCAGGGAAGGATGTTTTGGATACTGAAACTAACCAGGTGCAAATTGGCTCAGAAGAGGAGGCCAGTTCTCAGCCTGATAATAAGCAGGAAGGCAACTAGGCTGACACTAACGAGCAGCCTGACCTTGAGGAAATGGGAGTCTTAGATTGGGCCGACCGTTTGGAATTCAGAGTTCGAAGGAGTGTACTTACTTTACTTACTTAGGCGATCCCTCGTTGGACGAGTAAGATGGTCTTCCTTGATGACTATTTTTGTGGGTTCGTAGGTGGCTGTGGAGCCAAATTCTTGACCCAAATCTTCTCCCACAGTGAAGGCATCAGTGTTGGGGTTCAGCCTGAGTTTGAACTTGAACCTGATTCTGTTTGTTCCTCCTGATGCTAATGAAAATATATTTACTGATGCTAGTGGAAATGTACCTCTTGATGCCAATGCTCCTGAAATTAGTGAGGAAGGAACTTCTGTAGATTTGGAAAATGAAAGTCCCAGTGTTCATGAGAATGTTTCAGAGGGAAGCCATGACCTTTCCCTCCCTTCTGCACCTGGGAACCTTAATGAGAATAGAAGGGGCCAGATCTGGCAAGACAGGAGTGAATCACTCAGCTTGCGAAGGTCTTCCAGATTAAAAGAAATACAAACAATGGCTTCAAAGCAGGGAGGCGTATCACAAAACCAATTCCTTGGCTTTAAGTGCCTTCTGCCGGGCTGATTTTCTCAGTTCAGGCATCGTTTCAGATTGATGAAGACCTTGGCAGTTCTCCCGGTTTCCCTGGCCATGGTCTTGAAAGATTTCTAGGACACCAAGTACGGTTAGTGGATTGCTAACAGGTTCCAGTATTTTACAGTGTGGCTTTGGGTTTTGTTCTTGTGCATTTAAATTCATCTTGGCTGATTTTGCTTTTGACTTGCATTTTTCCTTTATTTTGTAACCATTTTTCTTCAATAAAAAAGGATTGTTTTTCACAGTCAAGTGTGGTGGAGAGTTATCTTAGGGCCTCGTTCCCTGCTCTGGATTGCAACAATCGGTTTCCAGGTGGAAGGCGGTCCCGGTCGGGGTTGGCTTGACGCGCCTTCCTCCTGTCACGTTTCTCTCTTTCACCCTCCACTCGTGCCTCCTCGAATTCTGCAGCACTGCTGGTCACAGCTGACCTCCAGCTGGAGCGGTCAAGGGCCAGGGCTTCCCAGTTCTCAGTGTCTATGCCAGAGTTTTTAAGGTTGGCCTTGAGCCCATCTTTAAATCTCTTTTCCTGTCCACCAACATTCCATTTTCCGTTCTTAAGTTCAGAGTAGAGTTGAAGGAGTGTGAGAATAGGCAACAAGGAGGAGGTCTGAGGCCAAAGGAATGCTTTCCTGTATTGCAAAGGGTATTAAGCAGTGTGTTTGAAAACAAACCTTTGTCAGGGCAACTCTTGGCTCAACCAAGCAGCTTGTGCACTTTTGCCTGGATTGTCTTGTGTCCACAGTCTCGGGACTTTGTCATGTTCTCATGAGATTTTGCTTTGTTGGTGCCTCTTTGGATCATGCTTCATCGTGCTGTGTTAGCTTGATCTTTTGGAACTTTACTTGCTCTTAAGAACTTTTTAGCTTTTACTTTTCAATAAACTACAAAGACTTCAGTCCGTGTGCACGTTGGTGATTTCAGCAAGGGGAATCTATTCTGAGGTGCGACATCAGGACCCCATTCTAATATTGCCTCCTTGCCCTGCCCCAAAGGCTTGGTCCCACAGCCAGGTCTTCACCATCCTCCTGAAGGACAGAGGGAGGGGGCGGATCGAATATTGCCAGGAAGGGAGTTCCATGACATGGGGGGCCAACACTGAGAAGGCCCTGTCACTCATCCCTGCCAAACGCGCCTGTGACGGTGACAGGACCGAGAGTAGGGCTTCCCCAGAAGATCTTATCTCCTTGGGAACCTGCCACGGAGACCTGTGTGTGGGGCTTCCTCCCTCTTTTTGGCTGCCAAGGAAGCTGTCCTGAGCCCCCTCCCTTCCTCCCTCTCCCCCTCCTCCAGACGTGGTTCTGTGTGCTCATTCTGTGAATGCTATGTGACACAAGGGAGCCAGACCTGTCAGGTCAAAGGGGGATAGCAACTGTCCGGTCAGACTGACCCCCACATCTCCTCCCTGTCCATTGGTGCATCAGAGATGGGTGGAGCTTGACAGCATGGGGCGCTGAAGAGGGGCTCCTTTGTGGGAGCAAAAAGGAGGTGGGAATGGGGTCCGGGTGCCATGATCTGGCTCCTGCTCTTGGACCATTGTGGGCCACCTGGATTCTCTTGGTGGGACCTATGAGTCTTATGGGATTAATATTGTCCAGGTCTGGCACAGATGCATCCAGAGAAGGTTGGACCTTGGCAAACTACTAGGCTTGGGTAACCATGGAAAAATTTGGTTCTAAACTCGTTTTGTTTTTAGGGGGCCCTTGCGTTTCATTTTTTTAAAGAATTCTGACATTTTCCTTTTAAAATTTTTGAAATATACGAAATTTCGTAAAATTACGAATCGATTCATTAATGGCGGACGCGATTGCTATATGCTAAAAAAATATGCAATATGCTAAATATGCAATATGCTAAAAAAAAAAACACCTCCAAATGGGACAGGGGGAACTTCTGAAGCTTCCCTCTCCCTCTGTTGTTGACTGTTGGTGTGAGAAAACAAACAACAACTATATTATATTATATTATTATAATATTATTATATTATATTGTTGTATATTATAATATTATTATATTATATTATTGTATATTATATTATATATATTATATTATATTATATATATTATATTATATATATATTATATATATAATATTACAATATAATATATTATAATATATTATATATATTATATTATATTATATATATTATATTATATATATAATATTATATATATATTATATATATAATATTACAATATAATATATTATATATATTATATATATTATATTATATTATATTATAATATACAATTATAATATAATATAATAATATTATTATATAATTATATTATTATTATATTATTATATTATATATTATATTATAATTGTATATTATATTATATTATATTATATTATATTATATTATATTCTAGCTGTACCTGGCAACGCATTCCTGTGGCATAGAGTGAGGGTATGAAAAATAAAGTAATGAGAAATTTTGGGCAAGAAGGATGCCAGGAGAAAGAGGGGGGAGGGGGGAATGTGGGATTTGCCAGCTGGAAGGAAGGAAGGAAAGGAGGAAGGAAGGAAGGAAGGAAGGAAGGAAGGAAGGAAGGAAGGAAGGAAGGAAGGTAGCCCAGTGCAGCCCAGAGTGAGGCAAGAAGAAGCCTGAGGAAAGAGGAGGGAAGCAGCAGAGCAAAGGGACCGGAAGTGGGGTAAATGCGAGATTGTAAAACTTGCACCAGACATACGAAAATAATTACGAAATAATTACGAAATTGGAAAAATTGTTTCGATTCTTAATTGCTCCTCACACTATTCCTACATGGCTCAATATTGGATCGTAAGGTAATTTAAATATGAATTAATAACAAATAACGAAATTAACGAACTGGATCACCCAAGCCTACAAACGACCACTCTGTGTATCCCTGAATTGTCTTTTTCCCATTGTGAGAGTTTGACCATAATTTCCTCCCTTGCCTCTCTTCCTCCAGGTCTCCCCAAGTGTGAGGTGACTGGGTCCTGGCTGAAGTTGGCAGCCTTTTCTCCGGAGCAAAAGGAGTTCTATGTCAATGACACGGCATCTGTGTCCTGTCAGAAAATCAAAGAGCGTGGACCATATGAGGTGGTCTGCGTGGCCAATGGGGAGGGAGCCGCCTGGGACCTCAGCCGCGTCCCCTGCCTGCGTGAGTGGGTTTAAGGAAGGGAGGGGGGCAGCAGAAGGGTGCTCTTGTCCTGGAAGAGGATCCTTGGGGTGGGGGCCCTTGAAATTGGGGGCCCTCCTGGGGAAGGCTGGGCCAAATGCTGCACAAAGGTGCCATTCATTTTCCGGTCCCAATTCAAGGTGCAGGTTCTTACCTACAAAGCCCTGAATGGTTTGGGACCTGCCTACCTGCGTGACCGCATCTCTGTTTACGAACCCACGCAATCTCTTCGATCATCTGGAGAAGCCCTGCTCTCCCTCCTGCCCCCTTCACAGGTGGGGACGAGGGAGAGGGCCTTCTTGGTGGTGGCCCCCCGACTCTGGAACTCACTCCCCAAGGACATCAGGCATGCCCCAACTCTGGCAGTCTTTAGGAGGAGCCTGAAAACGTGGTTGTTCCAGTGTGCCTTCCCAGAATAAGGAAAACTCTCAGCAATATGCCCTCAGAATGCACTTTGCTACTGGTTTAGGATTGACCCGATACCAGTCATATCCTACCTTGTTCATGCCCAGCGTTTAATTTTTAATTTTTAAACTATTACATTTGGCCCGGCCATAGGTTTTAAATCTTGGCGTGTTACTGGTTTTGGTTATTGTTTATATGTGATTTATATTAATTGTATTGTATTTATTGTTTTTGTTATTGCTTTTGTTTATTGTTGTACTGTTGGGCTTGGCCTCATGTAAGCCGCTCCGAGTCCCCTCTTTGGGGAGATGGTGGCGGGGTATAAATAAATAATAATAATAATAATAATTATTATTATTATTATTATTATTATTATATTTATTACTAGCTTTACCCGCTACGCGTTGCTGTGGCCAACCTTCTCTCCCTCTTTCTCTCCTTCTTTCTCTCCTTCCTTCATTTCCTTTTCTTCTTTCCTTTCTTCCTTCTCTACCTGTTTACTTCCTTCCTTAGGTTTTTGCTCCCATCCTTCCTTCTCTTTATTTCTTTCCTTCCCTCCCTCTTTCTCTCCTTCTTTCTCTTCTTCCTTTGCTCCGTCTTTCCTCCCTTCCCTTTTTTCTTTCCTTCTCTCCTCCTTCCTTCTCTTCCTCTTTCCTTCCTCCTCCCTTTTTTCCTTCCTCTTTCTCTCCTTTCTTCCCTCTCTATCTCTTTCCTTCCTTCCTTCACTCTTGACTTCCAGACTTCCTTTTCTTTCTTTCTTTTCTTCCCTCCCTTTCTCTTCTTCCTTCGCTTTTTTCCCTCTCTTCCCCTTCCCAAATTCCCCTTCCTTCCTTCCTTCCTTCCTTTTGACACTTTCCCTTCCCCTTCCCCTTCTTCTTCTTTTCTATCTTTCTTTCCTTTCCTCCTTCCTTTCTCCCTTCTTTCCCATCCTCCTTCTCTCTCTGTATTCTTTCTTTCCTACTTTTCTTCTTTCATATACCTTCTCAACTTCCCTTCCTTCCTTCCTTCCTTCCTTCCTTCCTTCCTTCCTTTCCTTCCTTCCTTTCTCTGTTCTTTCCCATTCTCCTTCTCTCCCTTTCTTCTTTCTTTCTTTCCTTCCTTTCTTCTTTCATATACCTTCTCAACTTCTCCTTCCTTCCTTCCTTCATACACCTTCCCTTCCCTCCTTTCTTCTTCCTTCCTTCCTTCTTTCCCATCCTCCTTCTCTCCCTTTCTTCTTTCTTTTCTTCCTTTCTTCTTTCATATACCTTCTCAACTTCTCCTTCCTTCCTTCCTTCCTTCCTACACCTTCCCTTCACCTTCCCTTCCCCTTCCCACTTTCCTTCCTTCCTTGCTATTTACACCCCTACCCCTCATTTCTGTCCTTCCTTCCCTCTCCCACTTCCTTCCCTCCTTCCCCTTCCTCACCGATGGCGGAGCCAGACGGCAGTGTGCGGGGGCGGCCTGGGCCGGGCGTTGCGGTGGCCAATGGGCTGTCCTCGGCAGAGCCGGGTCGCGGCCTCTCCTGGCCGGGTCAAGAAGGCGCGCAGTGGGGGCCTCCCGGGCAGCCTCCGCAGGTCGCGCAGCATCCTGGCCCCCAGCGAGCACAGCCGGCCGAGCTCCAACTCCCAGGCCAGGGCTTCAGCGTCAGCGGGTAGGCCGTGTTCTAGAACTGCAGTTCTCAGAGTGCATTGCGTGTGTACTTCCTCCCCTGGGCACTGCGCATGCTCAGTTGGTTTTTGTAATTGTGCGTTTGTTGAAATGTTGTTTGGAATTTTGATGAGTGTTGTGCATACCTTGTGGGTTGAGGTATGTGCACGGCAAATTTGGTGAGTTTACGTCAGGGGTTTTTCACGTTTTGCTGTCCCGTTGAACGCCCTTTCCCTTTTTATATATATAGATTAAAGGTGGAAGAAGAGACAATAAGTATGGAGACACTCTCCTTCCACCCATTCACTTCTAGGGTGCATGCACACTGCAGAATTAATGCGGTTTGACCTCACTGAACTCCTGTGTCCCCATGCTTTGGAAAACTGCATTCCTTCCAGAATAGAGAATGCACCCTGGGTTTCAGCCAAAAGTCAAAGGAGGGAACCCTGGTTAGTTCTGTGTTCTATTTCTGATTTGGTTCATGGCCATTTCCCAGAGTGAGAGTTGTGGTTTTGGAATATTATGTCAAGGGGAGTCTCTACACTATGGAATTAATTAATGTAGCCGGGCATGCCTTTGGGCACCATGGCTCAACGCTGTAGAGCCTGAGAGTTGTAGTCCCTCACCAAACTACAAACCCCATGATTCCATAGTATGGATCCCTGGCCATTCAAGTGGGGTCAAGCTGCAGTCTTTCTTCTGTGGGGATGATGCACCATCAACCAGGTGGTGAACTTTCCCCAGGGACTCCGTTGTTTTCTATGTATAATTTTGGGCCATGATCCCCTTGCTCCCCTCACCTGATCTTTTGAACCCGGAACACTAACCTTAAGCTTAGCAATGAGAATCCTTGGACCGAGAGCCAGACTGACCGGAACCCTCCTCCTCTTGCTTCCTCCAAGGATGCCAAGTGCCCAAGAAGTGGGCCAGCCGCCTGGAATGGACACCTCAGGCCTTGACCTTTGGCCCTGGAGAGACCCTGAGACTCACCTGCAGAAAAGGTTACCATCCTGTTCCAGAGAGGATCCAGTGTGTTGAAAGGACTAACACATTTGGCTGGGATGTCAAGCCCGTTTGCGAGGCAGAGAAGGGGTCAACCACCTCCCCTCCTTCCACCAGCCCTGAGCCAGGCCCCCCACTGACCACCAGCAAGGCTCCAGAAGGGTCTTGTTCGAGGACAGAGTGGCCCCCCTCCATCTCTGCTGTGGAACCATCTCCCAAGGAGACTTTTGCCATCGGTGAAGAGGTTTGGGTGAGATGTCGCCCAGAGCAATACTTCGGACCCAAGGAAAGCCGGATCTTGTGCAGAGAGAAGGACGGCCACCCTGAATGGGACACCAGCAGCCTCCAATGCGTTGGTGAGTTGTGGGTCATAGCATCATGGAATCATAGAGTTGGGAGGGACCTCTAGAGTCCTTCCAGTCCAGCCCCCTTCTGCCAGGCAGGAAGGCACCATCCAAGCCCTCTTGGCAGATGGTACTCCAGCTTCAGCTTCAAAGCCTCAAGAGAAGGAAGGGGACTCCACTGGACTTCAGGGAAGCCTATGCCACTGCCAAAGAGCTCTTCTGATCCTCATGTTGAGACGGGACCTCTTTCCCTGTCATTTGAACCCATGGCTTTGCTGTGTCCCAGTCTCCAGAGCAGCAGAAGCCAAGCCTCCTCCTCCTCCTCCTCTTCCTCCTCCGGATGGCACCCTGTCCACATGGACACACGCCCCCCCCTCCCGCCCCCTTCTCTCGGCCTCCTCTTCTCCAGGCCAAGCATCCCTGCTGCTCCCTCGGCCAATCCTCAGGGGATCCATGGCGTCAACCTTGGACCATTTTGGTCTTCCTTCCAGCTTGTCAGTAGCCCCTTTCTGCAAGGTCTTTCATCCTCTGCGCTTCCCCCCAACTACACATCCCAAGGTTCCCAGTGTAGATGCACCACAATCGAGGGAGTGAGGAATCCATTCTGGGTTTCTATTCCTGGGTCTGGGGGAGCTGTCCAAGGTCCTGAACATGAATCCCTTCACCCCAAATCCATACAGGCATGGAAGCCAGGAAGGGGGCCTGGAGTGGTTTGCTGCAGCCCTGACCCCAGGGACCCCAATGGAGAGGCCCTTGGAGGCTGGTTTCTCCGTCTTCAGGTGGAAATGGAAACCTTCCAACCTTGTGGGCGGGTTGGAGGCTCTGGGCTGGGAGGCCGGTCTGGAAGGCCTGCTTTCCACTGACCGTCCTTCCTGCATTTGCTCCTCAGAGAAGCCCCAGGTTTCCAAGGAAGAGGTCCAGGGCCTCGGCCTCCAGCATCAGGCTCAGGTTGGGCTGCAGCCCCCCAGGACTCTGCCAGGACTGGACCTTTTGGGGCTTCTGTCAACTGACCAGGCGACCACATGGGTCCTGCAAGAAACACGAATGGAGAGGATGGAGTCTTCTCACACAGAACCAGACCTTGCATTGTGATGTCTTGTACCCCTCTTCTTCATATCACATCGTTGTCCATGGCTTCCATGCAAAGGTGGACACGCATCTCTTGTATGAGGAAGACATCCTGACGCAGGACGCAGGTAAGAGAGGTCTTGGGGGAGGAGGGTTATTTTGGTGGGACAGCCCCACTGCCAAATACATTCGCCCCAAGAAAGCCCACCCACCAACCCCATGCCCAACCAGAGGTACCATTGAGATCCACTTCTGCCTTCCCTTTTTAAAAGGCAAGCCCCACACCCCGGGGGTTTCTTTCCAATTAGACCCCATCAGGCCAGGAGATCGGGTGCCACAGATGTGTTTGAGCAAACCATTCTGTCGGGTCAGCAAGGTAACAGTGCACGCTTCTGAGGTGCAGCTCGGGGTATTTTACAGTCCGAGGTTTTAAGTATATGCACGCAAACTCTTTA
>NC_090023.1:1407500-1417500 GCF_037176765.1 Anolis sagrei
CGAACTGCCAACCTTCAGGTCAGCAGTGCACCTTTTTGCCTTTTCCCACTGGGGCGGTGCCTATTGATCTACTCACATTTACATGTTTTTGAACTGCTAGGTTGGCAGGAGCTAGGGCTAACAGTGGGAGCTCATCCTATCCTGCAGATTTGAACTGCCAACCTTCAAGTCAGCAGTGCATCTTTTTGCCTTTTCCTGCTGGCATGGTGCCTATTGATCTACTCACATTTGTATGTTTTTGAACTGTTAGGTTGGCAAGAGCTAGGGCTAACAGCGGGAGCTCACCCCATCCCGCAGATTCGAACTGCCAACCTTCAGGTCGGCAGTGCATCTTTTTGCCTTTTCCCACTGGGGCGGTGCCTATTGATCTACTCAAATTTACATGTTTTCGAACTGCTAGGTTGGCAAGAGCTAGGGCTAACAGCGGGAGCTCACCCCATCCCGCAGATTCGAATTGCCAACCTTCAGGTCAGCAGTGCATCTTTTTGCCTTTTCCCGCTGGGATAGTACCTACTGATCCACTCACATTTGTATGTTTTTGAACTGTTAGGTTGGCAAGAGCTAGGGCTAACAGTGGGAGCTCACCCCATCCCACAGATTCGAACTGCCAACCTTCAGGTCAGCAGTTCATCTTTTTGCCTTTTCCCGCTGGGGCGGTGCCTATTGATCTACTCACATTTGTATGTTTTTGAACTGTTAGGTTGGCAAGAGCTAGGGCTAACAGCAGGAGCTCACCCTGATGAAGGCTTGATGAAAATACATAATTCACATATTGGATAATATATTTGATGTAACCATATTAGAAATAGGAGATAGAAGATATATAATAGAAATGTATGTACGTATGTATGCATGGCCTTCACTTCACTTGACTTCTTAAAAGCTGCAAAATGAGAGAGGCCAGCATCAAGAAAAAGGAATGTCTAGAGGCCGCTGGCATATTTCAAGAGGATCCATTTTGGTACCAGGCACCTTATCATAAGATGAATGAGGTGGCCATCAAGAGGTTTCAGGAAGACCTTATCTTAGGATGGATGGAGACTCTTGCTATCAGGTCCAATAGACATTCTGGCGATGGTCCTCATTAATAGCAACTCTGCAGATAGGGATGCTCATGAAGATTGACAAGGTGTTGAGTTTGAAAATATGCTATGGAAGTCAATGTAAAAGTAGAATTTTGTGACGCACATTGTGATGTCTGTATGATGCATGCATAATTATTTTAAAAGGTATATAAACCAAGGATTTCCTTTGTTCTGAATCCTTCTTTCTGTTGGGGTTCAGCCTGAGTTTGAACTTGAACCTGATTCTCTGTTTGTTCCTCCTGCTGCTAATGAAAATATATTTACTGATGCTAGTGGAAATGTACCTCTTGATCCCAATGCTCCTGAAATTAGTGAGGAAGAAACTGCTGTAGGTTTGGAAAATGCCAATGTTCCTGAAATTAGTGAGGAAGGAACTTCGTAGATTTGGAAAATGAAAGTACCAGTGTTCATGAGAATGTTGCAGAGGGAGACCTTGAACTTTCCCTCCCTTCTGCACCTGGTAACTTTAATGAGAACAAGGGGCCAGATTTGGCAAGACAGAAGTAAATCACTCAGCTTGTGTAGGTCTTCCCGATTAAGAGAAATACAAACAATGGCTTCAAAGCAGAGGGGCGGTTCACGGAACCAATTCTTCGGCTTTAAGTGCCTTCCGCCGGGCTGACTTTCTCAGTTCAGGCATCGTTTCAGATTGAGGAAGACCTTGGCAGTTCTCCCGGTTTCCCTGGCCATGGTCTTGAAAGATTTCTAGGATATCAAGTACGGTTAATGGATTGCTAACAGGTTCCAGTATTTTACAGTGTGGCTTTGGGTTTTGCTTTGTCCATTTAAATTCGTGTTTGCTGATTTTGCTGTGGCTTGCATTTTTCCTTTATTTTGTAATCATTTTTCTTCAATAAAAAAGGATTGTTTTTCACAGTCAAGTGTGGTGGAGAGTTATCTTAGGGCCTCGTTCCCTGATCTGGATTGCAACACTTTCCTGGCTTACCAGGAGGGTCCATATCCGGTTGGCGCCAACCGGGAATAAAGCCGTGCTTTTCAGTTCTCAGGAACCCTCTTTGCCTCTTTTCCTCAAACCTTCTCCCTACCATTTCAACCCCATCCCACAGATTTGAACGGCCAACCTTCATGTCGGCAGTGCAGCAGCACAAGGGTTTAACCCAGTGTGCCACTCAAGTCTGATATGCCCTCAAATCTGATGCGCACCTCAATTTTCAAAACCCTCACAACACAAGAAGTGTTTGCTGGTGAATGTCATGCGCAGCAGCAAAAGGCGCACAATTCAAGAGAGATATTGACTCTAAGCTGGAATGTATCCAGAGGAGGGCGACTCAAATGATCAAGGGTCTGGAGAACAAGCCCTATGAGGAGCGGCTTAGGGAACTGGGCATGTTTAGCCTGAAGAAGAGAAGGCTGAGAGGAGATATGATGAGGGCCATGTATAAATATGTGAGAGGAAGCCACAGGGAGGAGGAGGGAGCAAGCTTGTTTTCTGCTTCCTTGGAGACTAGGACGCAATGGAGCAATGGCTTCAAACTACAGGAGAGGAGATTCCATCTGAACATGAGGAAGAACTTCCTGACTGTGAGAGCCGTTCAGCAGTGGAACTCTCTGCCCCGGAGTGTGGTGAAGGTTCCTTCTTTGGAAGCTTTTAAGCAGAGGCTGGATGGCCATCTGTCAGGGGTGATTTGAATGCAATATTCCTGCTTCTTGGCAGAATGGGGTTGGACTGGATGGCCCATGAGGTCTCTTCCAACTCTTTGATTCTATGATTCTATGATTCTATGCCCTCAAATCTGATGCGCACCTCAATTTTCAAAACCCTCACAACACAAGAAGTATTTGCTGGTGAATGTCATGCGCAGCAGCAAAAGGCGCACTCTTTGTCATATGCTCATTACAGTTAGTTCCTTCTTTAAAAAACAGAAGTGTTCGAGCCCCAAAGTTTCCAGCAATGGAAAAGGAAAGCCTCGGGTGCATTGATGCTGCAGAATGAGTCCACTTGAACTGCCTTGGTTCAATGCAATGGAGTCATGGGAGATGTTGTTTTGCAAGGCCTTGAGCCTTCTCTTCCAAAGGATGCTGACGCCGCACCAAACTGCAGATCCCAGGATCCCATAGCGTTGCGCCCTGGCCCTTATCTCAGGAATAATGCACACCTTTCTACTGAAAAGGTCACGAGAAAGGAGATTCCATCTGAACATTAAGAAGAACTTCCTGACTGTGAGAGCCGTTTAGCAGTGGAACTCTCTGCCCTGGAGTGTGGTAGAGGCTCCTTCGTTGGAAGCTTTGAAACAGAGGCTGGATGGCCATCTGTCAGGGGTGACTTGAATGCAATATTCCTGCTTCTTGGCAGAATGGGGTTGGACTAGATGGCCATGAGGTCTCTTCCAATTTTATGATTCTATGAAAAGACTAATATTTTGCAAGTGAAATTGAGAAGAAGACTATTTTAAGAATGGGAGAACGGAGCGAAGAGTGAAGAGATTGCAAAGAGAGAGCATTGCCAGGCAAGAGGGAAAGAAAGAGGTCAAAGTGACCTGAAAGAGATGGGAAGGTAAGAAGCGCAGGAAGATGGTTACAACAAGAAACTGGAGAGAGAAACAGAGTGTTGTATGTCAGCCTGTGATGTTGTCTGATGTTCATGATGCTCCGGTCCAGCAGAGTTGATGGTGGAGGACCATCGCTTCAGTGCTGGTGGTCTTTGCTTCTTCTTCCAGCACGCTGACCTTTGTCCACCTGCCTTCCCAAGAGATTTGCAGGATTTTTTGGAGGCAACACTGATGGAATCGTTCCAGGAGTTGAGTGTGACATCTATAGACAGTCCATGTTTCGCAGTCTTATAGCAGGGTTGGGAGGATGATAGGTTTATGAACAAGCCACTTGGTCTCCTTACGGATGTCATGGTCCTCAAACACTCTCTGCTTCATTCAGAAAAATGCTGCACTCGCAGAGCTCAGGCGGTGTTGCATTTCAGCCTCAATGTTGACGTCTGTAGACAGTCCACGTCTCGCAGGCATATAGCAGGGTTGGGAGGACAATAGCTTTATAAACAAGCACCTTGGTCTCCCTATGGATGTCCCGGTCCTCAAACACTCTCTGCTTCATTCAGAAAAATGCTGCACTCGCAGAGCTCAGGTGGTGTTGTATTTCAGCCTCAATGTTGACGTCTGTAGACAGTCCACGTCTCGCAGGCATATAGCAGGGTTGGGAGGACAATAGCTTTATAAACAAGCACCTTGGTCTCCCTATGGATGTCCCGGTCCTCAAACACTCTCTGCTTCATTCAGAAAAATGCTGCACTCGCAGAGCTCAGGTGGTGTTGTATTTCAGCCTCAATGTTGACGTCTGTAGACAGTCCACGTCTCGCAGGCATATAGCAGGGTTGGGAGGACAATAGCTTTATAAACAAGCACCTTGGTCTCCCTATGGATGTCCCGATCCTCAAACACTCTGCTTCATTCAGAAAAATGTTGCACTCGCAGAGCTCAGGCAGTGTTGTATTTCAGCCTCAATGTTGACGTCTGTAGACAGTCCACGTTTCGCAGGCATATAGCAGGGTTGGGAGGACAATAGCTTTATAAACAAGCCCCTCGGTCTCCTTACAGATGTCCCGGTCCTCAAACACTTCATTCAGAAAATTGCTGCACTCACAGAGCTCAGGCAGTGTTGTATTTCAGCCTCAATGTTGACGTCTGTAGACAGTCCACGTCTCGCAGGCATATAGCAGGGCTGGGAGGACAATAGCTTTATAAACAAGCACCTTGGTCTCCTTACGGATGTCCTGGTCCTCAAACACTCTCTGCTTCATTCAGAAAAATGCTGCACTCGCAGAGCTCTGGCGATGTTGTATTTCAGCCTCAATGTTGACGTCTGTAGACAGTCCACGTCTCGCAGGTGTATAGCAGGGTTGGGAGGACAATAGCTTTATGAACAAGCCACTTAGTCTCCCTACGGATGTCCCAGTCCTCACTCTTTACTTCATTCGGAAAAATGCTGCACTCGCAGAGCTCAGGCAGTGTTGTATTTCGGTGTTGATGTTGACTTTTGTGGAGAGGTGGCTGCCAAGGCAGAGGAAATGGTCCACATTTTCTAATGTTACACTATGAAGCTGTATTTGTGGCATTGAGAGCGATTGGTAACTGCGGGAAGAGCACTTTGGTTTTCCCGATGTTCAATGACAGGCCCCCAACCCCCTGGGTGCTTTCTGGGGGGGGGGGGGGTCCTACAAATAACGGAGCCACTCGTCACTTCTTTACGCAGGGGATTATTCTCTGGAGTTGGCAACCTTCAGCGGCTTATGTATGATGCACAATCGGAGCACAACAGGGTGGAAAACGGTCGTGAGAGAATATACGTACATCCATGAAAGCAAAAGTAACTCTGGGGGCTGAGAGGGCGCCAAGGAGGCAGAGCTGTGGGGAAATATATAGTAAGCCCCAACTTCAAAGCCTCTTCTGGGGAGCAAGACCTTGGGAGGGGACCACCAAAGGCCATCTAGACCGCCCTGGCCACAGCTCATTGCTATGGCGTCCTGGGATTTGTAGTTTGGTGAGGCATCGGCATCCTTTGGCAAAACCTTGGCAAACGACAACTCCCATGAATCATAGAATTATAGAATCATAGAATCCTAGAGTTGGAAGAGGTACCTCCTGGGCCATCCAGTCCAACCCCATTCTGCCAAGAAGCAGGAATATTGCATTCAAATCACCCCTGACAGATGGCCATCCAGCCTCTGCTTAAAAGCTTCCAAAGAAGGAGCCTCCACCACACTCCGGGGCAGAGAGTTCCACTGCTGAACGGCTCTCACAGTCATAGAATCAAAGAGTTGGAAGAGACCTCCTGGGCCATCCAGTCCAACCCCATTCTGCCAAGAACCAGGAATATTGCATTCAAAGCACCCCTGACAGATGGCCATCCAGCCTCTGTTTAAAAGCTTCCAAAGAAGGAGCCTCCACCACACTCCCTCCAGGGCAGAGAGTTCCACTGCTGAACGGCTCTCACAGTCATAGAATCAAAGAGTTGGAAGAGACATCATGGGCCACCCAGTCCAACCCCCTGGCAAGAAGCAGGAATATTGCATTCAAATCACCCCTGACAGATGGCCACCCAGCCTCTGATTCAAAGCTTCCAAAGAAGGAACCTCCGCCACACTCTGGGGCAGAGAGTTCCACTGCTGAACAGCTCTCACAGTCAGCATTGAACCAATGCTGAAGTAATGTGAGTAGATCAATAGGTACTGCCTCGGCGGGAAGGTTAAAAGGTGCTTACACAGCCATGCCGGCAACACGACCAGGAGGGTCTATGGACAACAGGCTCTTTGGTATGGAAAAATGGAACAAGAGCACCTCCCCAAGGCTAGGGTTGAGCATCACCTCCAGACGCCGGAGAAGGAAAAGGAAGCCTTTGCCTTTGTTTGTGTATTGTATGAAATGGTTCACTGTATATGTGTGTGTATACTGTATGTGTGTGTATTCTGTAATCCAATCTGAGTCCTCTTGGGGAGATAGAGCAGAATGTAAATAAAGTCTGGCTCTTTAAAGGCTTCTGGGTTCCAACAGAATTGTTGTTGTTGTTGTTGTTGTTGTTGTTATTATTATTATTATTGGCGCATGAGACTCGAGTAAACGTGGGTATTTATATGTTGGGAGATTTTAAATTGTGTGATTTTGTAATGTTGTGGAAAAGTGTGTGTGTTTCAGTCAAGATGAAAGTGGGATGATGATGATGATGATGACGATGATACTACCTCCTCCTTATTTGGCCCTTGTCCAAGTTGTTGGAGCATGCAAGAAATCAGTGTGTGTGTGAACTGTAAAATAAGATGCATGAAGCTGATTGGTTGGGTTATGTCCAAGGAACATGCTGAGCCTGGGACTTTTGGTTACTGTTACATTTGTGTTCAGGCTTGAGTTAGCAGGTGTTCAGAGAGAGAAGAAGACAGAAGCAGAGAGAGACAGAGTTTGGAGTGTGCTCTCACTTCATGAGCTGCTGAAGGAGCTGTGGCAGATGACATTGTGATATTGTTTTTATTATTTTAATTAATGCTATATGTGCTGGTTTTAATGATTGTTTATGTATTCGATTGTGATTATATTATTGTAATTGTGATGTAGCGGCCTTGTACCGTTACTAAATGTAAGCCGTCCTGAGTCCCCCTAAGGGAAGAGACGGGGTAGAAATACCAGAAATAAATAATTGGTTGGACGATGCCCAAGGAACAGGCTGAGCCTGGGACTTTTGGTTACTGTTACGTTTTTGTTCAGGCTTGAGTTAGCAGGTGTTCAGAGAGAGAAGAAGAGAGAAGCAGAGAGAGACAGAGTTTGGAGTGTGCTCTCGCTTCATGAACTGCTGAAGGAGTTTATCCACGTGGACAAAGAAATGCCATTTTAAATCTTTCATGAAAGGACATCATGTCAGTTGATGCAACTGGTCACATTGTACATAGGTTGTTCTAAATCTGTGAAGCGTACACTGCTTGTTCTTTACTGCCCAATGGTCCTTTCCTCACGTCTGGACCAAGTTGGATCCTCCCTCCCTCCTTTCCCCAAGGGCCAGGCTTACCTGTCCACAGGTGAGCCCCCTCCCTCCCTTTCTCCTCCAGGTACGCACCTGTGGCCTTGCGGGTGAGGTCCATCTCGAACTGGATGCCCCGGTAGAGTTCACGGGAGATGAGCCCATAGGCCACTGTCATCACCAGACCCGGGACCAAGAAGAGGGTCACCAGCAGCAGGACGTACCTGCACCAAAGCAAAAGGTGAGGAAGGCACACACCTTCGAATCTCCTATTGCCTTACAGCAGCAATCTCGTGCGGTTCATGGGCTTTCTTAGCTGATTTGAGTCTCTTTGTAGAGAGAAATTGTAGGGTATAAATAAACATGATCACCTCTCAATAAAAGATTGCCCCAGGCACTGCCAGGCCATCAAATGCTAATCAAGGTGGTCAGTTGAAACATTTACACCCAGCTCCAGCAGACAAGAGTCCTTTATCCCACCCTGGTCATTATTCCACAGATATATAAACCCTTTTTCCCAGTTCCAACAGACCTCACTACCTCTGAGGATGCTTGCCATAGATGCAGGCGAAACGTCAGGAGAGAATGCCTCTAGACCATGGCCATATAGCCCGAAAAAAACCTACAACAACCCAGTGATTCCACCATGAAAGCCTTCGACAATACACTAATCAAGGTGGTCAGTTGAAACATTCACACCCAGCTCCAGCAGACAAGAGTTCTTTGTCCCACCCTGGTCATTCCACAGATATATAAACCCTTTTTCCTAGTTACAACGGAAATTGTCCACATGCTTGTGGATTTCAGTGGCTTCTCTGTGTAGTCTGACATATGACTCTAAAATAACAACAGCAAAACAAGAGAGAGTAAACAATCAGGCACATCTAATCACTTCTCAACAAAAGATTCCCCCAGGCACTGCCAGGCCATCAAATGCTAATCAAGGTGGTCAGTTGAAACATTCCCACCTAGCTCTAGCAGACAAGAGTCCTTTGTCCCACCCTGGGCATTCCACAGATATATAAACCCATTTTCCTACTTCCAACAGACCTCACTACCTCTGAGGATGTTTGCCACAGATGCAGGCAAAACGTCAGGAGAGAATGCCTCTAGACCATGGCCATACAGCCCGAAAAAAAACCCTACAACAACCCAATGATTCCGGCCATGAAAGCCTTCGACAATACACTAATCAAGGTGGTCAGTTGAAACATTCACATCCAGCTCCAGCAGACAAGAGTCCTTTGTCCCACCCTGGTCATTATTCCACGGATATATAAACCCTTTTTCCTAGTTCCACCAGACCTCACTACCTCTGAGGATGCTGGCCATAGATGCAGGCGAAACGTCAGGAGAGAATGTCTCTAGAACATGGCCATATAGCCTGGAAAAAACATACAACAACCCAGTGATTCCGGCCATGAAAGCCTTCAACAATACACTAATCAAGGTGGTCAGTTGAAACATTCACATCCAGCTCCAACAGACAAGAGTCCTTTGTCCCACCCTGGTCATTATTCCACAGATATATAAACCCTTTTTCCTAGTTCCACCAGACCTCACTACCTCTGAGGATGCTTGCCATAGATGTGGGCAAAATGTCAGGAGAGAATGCCTCTAGACCATAGCCACATAGTCCGAAAAAACCTACAACAACCTAGTGATTCCGGCCATGAAAGCCTTCGACAATACATTAAACATACTACTACTACTACTACTACTACTACTACTACTACTAAGGCCAGGATTCCTCAGAGGTGGCTTTGCTATCACTCTTCCTCCAAAGCACAGCCTCAAGCACATTATATAAGTTGGTGGTCTCCCATCCAAGCAGCAACCAAGATTGACCCTGCTTTGCTCTCAAGATCACATCAGATCCGGTGCATTTAAAGCACCAAAACATTGTGCCAGACAAAGCCATTTCTGGAGAAATTCAGTGTTCTCTTCCTAAGAAAGGGGCGGTCAGCTTCGCCCCCAGACAAGGGCAGTGGTCAGGTTTCAAGGACCCCAGGGATTTCATAGGGTTTTCCTTGGCAAGGGACCCCCAGAAGTAGCTTCCCTCTGATACAGAGCCTAAAGAGCACTTGGTGTGACTTGCTGGACTCCCACCCAAGCACCAACCAGGGCTGACCCTACTTAGCTTCCAGGATATCATGGGCTTTGGTTGTATTGTTTTTTTTGTTTTTTTTAATTTATTTTATTAAATTTTATTTTGAAAAGATAATACACCAACCATATATGTTCCAAAAATGTACACATACACAAACAAACACACATACACAAACAACCCTCCATACAGTTACCCCTCCACCCACCCCCAGTGCTACCCACCACCTTGACTTCCGTCACTAATCCACGCAGGATTTATGCACAACTTATTTAACCCTCTATACTTCTAATTCAATAAGTTCCTCTTGTTTTTATTTCTTTAGCTCTCCCGT